>NC_048419.1:10274462-10276754 GCF_013103735.1 Etheostoma cragini | reverse complement strand
GAGAGAGAGGGAGAGGGAGAGGGAGAGGGAGAGAGAGAGAGAGAGAGAGAGAGAGAGAGAGAGAGAGAGTTTAACTGCTGCTACATACATACACACGCATTTCCTATACAGTACATAAACTGTACACATTAATATTGACACAGAAAACAATCCTTTTGTTCCATCTGCAAAATATTAAACTTACATTTTGAAGTGAAAAAGCCTCCACTTTAAGTTGAGTCTGACACTAGATAATTTGTTATTGACGCAAAAAAAAAAAGTAAAAGTATTTACAGAATGTACTGAAGTATTTACAGAGTTCCACTGTTGGCAAAAAAATAACAGACAGAAAAAACAACTCCCATGCTGTAACCATGTTGAATTACTGACTTGCTTACACAGGATATTTACTATGTACAAACCAAGCCACAAACAACATCACAACCAAGGAACATCACAACCTTTTCCTCACACGTTTCTAACACATTTACCCCAAAGCAGCAATCTGCTCACCTCCCTCAACTTCCCGCCCACTGCCGTCAATCAAGACCCGCTGTGTTGATCTGGCCTTTATGTGTGTTTGGTGAACTAATAGTGAGGCTGATCAATAGGTCTGATTGAGAGGTCATGTAGGAACATGGCACTTGGATATCCACCAGGGATCCCATTTGATCCCCGAGCATGTCACCTCATGGGCCCCAGACCACCAGCTGCATTCACTGAGACACCGTAAAAAAGAAATCTCTCCATCAGGGTCACCGAAGTGTGAAATCCATCACTCTATACCAGAATAAATCCCAACGTGGAGCGGATCTATTCTAGGCTTAATTAAGAATATCTGATTCTAGTACTCTTTCAGATGCAAGTATTTATTTCCCTTACACCTTATCTTTCCTTTTAATTTATACATTTAGTTAAAATTGGACTTTTGGTATAATCATATTGATAAATATATGTATACTTTATCTGCAATTATTCCATGAAATCAGATGGAAATTTGTAGGCCAACACTTAAAACCAACAAGTTAAGAATTGTTATGACAGAATTTGAGATTAAATCTCTGCCTTTCATATTTCATACAAAAAGACAGAAATGAAGACTGACGAGTGAAAACAGAACCAGTAACCTTCCGAATAAAGAAGCATTTCCTTAAATAAAATTTCTTAGTAAAGCCTGCTGTAATCTTCTCGCACTAATCCCTCTTCTGCTAGCCTAAACAAAAGAGTAGAAGAAAGCAGGAGGAAAGTGGTAATACCTCTTTACTGAAATCCTATTTCTTAACCCAATCCAGGCCACATAAACCCTCCAACTCTCTGACTCTAAGCCTTGACACAAGCCTTCCTGCTTTCACTTTTCTTAACAACTCTGGACGTGGTTAGCAGTGCAGATTAACAAATATCCTTCACAGAGCCAGGAAATACACACTATTTGGTTATTCTCATCTCATAGAAAACTAAAAAAATAACAATCCCAGCGATGGGAAAGTGGTGATCAGTCAGGAGCAGGAGCGGACAATGAGACCTGCTATACATACTGTATGAAGATAAATTATCACTTTACCTTGATAACAATAAACTTACTTACATACATCCATGTGCTTTCAATCTAACGTTACTACAACTATATACTTACAATTTGTAGTTATAGGGATGAGGTCTTTAAATTGCTGTCAAAACTGTACCACTCCTGAAGCTACAGTAATATTATAAAGAAAGTTCCAGTTAAGCTAAAATAATTTAAAGAATCATCTTCTTTTTCCTAGGTTTGTCAGAGATCTCAGCAAGTGCCATGTTATAAAATAATAAAAATAATGGGAAAAGCAGAAATAAAGACCCCAGTTTTAATCAAGAGTAATTATCTTTAAAGCCACATGATTCGAAATGTGGGAATCCAAACCAGACATCCCAAACTAACTCTCTCTCCGTTGACATATTCTCACACAGCCTGGTTTGAAGGGCCAGATTTCTGTCAGAATGATGTGCTTGCAGGGGCTTCCCTATCTCTCCCTCTAACACTGATGGACACTGATACACTGATGCACTGTTAACATGCTCATACTGCATGCGATGGTTTGTGTGTGTGTGTGTGTGTGTGTGTGCGTGAGCCTGAGAGTGTTTACAGAAGACACAAAGAGGAAAAAAAAGCCGGGGGAGAGGGACGGCAGAGTGTGTACGTTTCTGTGTTATGCGCACGTGAGCAGGCGTGTGTGGTAGTGTGTAAATAGTCAATAATAGCCGACACTTGTCAGCCCTCTGCTCTGTACTCACAAAGCCTGTGGTTGAGCCATTGTTGAACTCCGCCTCTCCAAGCCA
>NC_048419.1:10243992-10274269 GCF_013103735.1 Etheostoma cragini | reverse complement strand
CCACGTGCCTACTCAACCTAACTGAGTAAAAGATGGCTGCCAGCACCCCATCTGTTCCTGCCCTGCTCAGCACACTGGGGCAAATGTGAGAGGGGCAAACATACCCGGAGAAAGAAGAAGGGGGAAAAAAAGAGGTGAACAAACTGCAGAATAAATTGGTTGCATTGGAAACTGTGATTGAGCGGTTAAAAGGTAATACATTTCTATGTTGTTTTGTCATTCTTAGATGATTTTACATATGTTTGCATGTGTACATAGGTAATAACGGCACCTTCTGCTGCATAATTTAGTCTTTAATGTCTCCCACTAACCCCCATGGACATGCTGTGTGCCATGTGGGACAGAGGCAGAAGCAGAGGAGGCTAAGGTGAGGGAGGGAGGGTGTGAGACTAGAGGGTGGAGCTGACAGAGGGCAACAGTCGATGGGGTTCTGTTCAATGAGCCCAGGGGATGCCACGTGGTCCCGGTCCTCCTCTGTCACACCACGTCCTGCTGCACCCAGGCAGCCCGAGCACAACAACAGGACACCCGCCATACAGCAGAGCAGAGCAGAGCCTTAATGTATCCAGAGTTAATGTTTAATGAGTACTCCAAATTCAGGCAGCTTCGTGCAAAATCTGAAAATGGCTTTATTGTGTTACTTTCGAGGGTGATGTTTGTGTGTGTGTGTGTGTGTGTGTGTGTGTGTGTGTGTGTGTGTGTGCGCGTGTAGGGGGCAGGCTTGTACATATGTACTTTGCAGAAGCGAGTGTGTGTATGTGTGTGTGTCAGACCGGTGTTTACAAGAGTCTGCAGTGTCCCAGACAAGTGTATCTATTAATGTATTCCTGCTCTGAGTGCAAAAGCACAGATTTACAAACAGACATTGTGTCCTAACACACCACTGCTCTCCATGAGGTCCCTCTGCCTTTGTCACCTCTCTCCTCACTGCACCTGCGTGGAGCCTTACAACACTAACTTTTTAATTACTGAGAGGAAAAGCTTCAGTACGTGCATGGTCTAAGAAAGGGGAAATATATATATATATATATATATGTATATATACACTGTATATACACACACAACTGTTTTAGAACTGTCAAGTACTGCAGAATGCTGGGGCCATAGGGAGAGCAGGTATACATAAATATATAACATTTTGCACTTAACAAATTCACCTCCATACATAATATACTTATTTCAAATATATATTTTAACATTTAAATACTGTACATATTGTATATGTAAAGGCCCAATAAACAATTAAGAAACATTTGTTCCATATGGTCCAAAACCCCTTGTAATGGAACAAACTATTCTTTATTAATGGAAACGGTTTTGATAATCTATTAATCATTTTTGTCATTTTGATGGCTGGTAACAGCTTCTGGAAAGTCAAGATTGGATCATTTTCTCTGTTTTATATAATTATAAACAGAATAACGTTGGATTTTGGAGTGTCAGTTGGATAAAACAAGATATTGATGACTTCCATTTTGCGCTGTGGTAAATTAAAACATTTTTTAGACATTTGTTTTAGAAAAAAACGATAAACTGACTAAATAATTAGCAGGTTAAATGCTAATGGAAATTATTTGCATTATTTTCAGCCCACTCAACCACTCAAATCATCATCTTCAAACTTAAGTCCCTGCAATCTAACGAGTTTAACTTAGTTACTGTAACTTCATCCTGCAACTTCATCCTACAAATTGATTAACGCAACTGTATTTTTCAACGAGCTCCCAATGAATACCTGTGTGTGTGTGTGTGTGTGTGTGTGTTGTTGTTTCTCTGTTGAACCACTTGACTTCCAGCAGGGACCCCAGGGGCAGAGGATTGATCTGTAATGTAGCTTGCAAGTGACCTCACCGCCCATTAGGATCCAAGTTCACATTAAGGCCTGATGACTCAGCATTTATACACCGACAGATTATATCCACCTTACTTTCAACACAACGGAGACTTAGCTAGAATGATGCGATAGAATACACCATTCCTCTCACAGTATCATGGAAATGTACAGTCCAAGCAGTGTCTGTCAATGGTATGTATGCATGCAAAACACATCTGTATCCTGTCTAATTTGACCAAGAGGAAGTAGAACAAGATGGAGAGAAAATATGTTCTTCTTACAGTACAAAGATGGTAAAAAAAGAGAATACTGAGGATGAGTAGGTGAAGTGTTGATGAGTGCAAAAAGAGTTTTCTGATCTATTTTTTTTTCTAATCTCATCCATAAAGTGTAATTTTTCCCTTCTGTCAGTGCTTTTCAGCTCTGGGTTTTGTGGGCATGTGTATTAAATTACTGTTTATGTGTCAAATACATAAACAAGGCCAAACTGTGTGGCAGGTGGATTAGATGGAGTAAGGTTGGGCATCTTCTGCGGACCACCATGTGGCCGCAGCCATCTGCTGGTCCAGTCTCTATTCATCGGAGCCACTCATTAGCTTTCTGCTGGTTAGACTGACGGCCTCGATCTGCAAGATGAACACTCTCTGTGTCCCACTGTTGTTTTTATTCCCGTCCACAAACCCTCAATTTCTGTCTCCATTCCAGCTTTCCTCCTTCAGATCACTACTCAGACAAGCAGGGCTCCATTGTATTATGAGGCTCACACACACGCGCACCCACACAAAGCTTAACTACAGGGATGGCATGGGACGGGCAAGTGAGGGGGAAATAGGTCAGTCTGCATGCAACCCCCCAAACAAAACCCCTTACTTTTCCGGCCAGACAGGAAAGTGGGGCAGGTTAGGACGCACGCGCGCGCGCACACACACACACACACACACACACACACACACACACACACACACACACACAAACAACACACACGCCCCTCCAGATGGGTAACATGTGTGTTTGACAAAATGGAACCTGTTGGGGTTCAGAGGGCATGGCTGCTTTTTGTTATGTCATCAACTCAGCCTTCAGAGCAGTATGTGATTGTCCTGCTAATCAGGGTCTGCTTATAATAATTCCTCATTGCAAAAAAATCACTTTTCACTCATCACTTTTGAAATCTTATTTTGTATTTAAACGGTGGGGAATCAGAGAGAAGACACACAGGAAGGAACTGCAGTGGGAGCCTGTGGTGGCACAAATGCTGCTCTGAAGGTAGATGACTTGAATGCACCAATACCTCTAATTAAAGTCAACTCAAATGTTTAAAAAAATCAATGCGTAAAGTGTGTTTAAACTAATGAAATCATCATCACTAAGATAGACACTTGCAGCTGGAAAATAGAACCAATGCTATTTTTTCTTTTGTCGTGCAACTACGCGGAACAGCAAATCACAGCCCACCAGAGCATTGTTTTTACCGTAAAATCCAAAGAAAGTTCAGTGATGGTTGAGTGCTTTGACTTGTTGTTTGCAGTGGATATTAGCACACAATGTCCCTCTTTATCAATACCAAACCACACAACATCCTAGGCAGAGTTTTTGTTACCACAGAGACAGCTAACAAAATAAAAGACATGCAAGTCAGTTCTTGCGAATGTGATTGTCTCTTTCTCTTCCGTGTATGATTGACCGCCAGAAAGCCCAGGGTGTTTTGTTGCATTCTGGGATAGGCCCAGGAACAAGCATTCATGAAAAATTATGAAATGAATGTTTTTGATTTTAAAAAAAAAAGAAGAAAAAAAAAAGATCACAACATATGGATTTACTCCCTTGAAATCAATTGCAACTCCTTCTGCTGTGTTTCTTAAGGAAGGAAATAGTGACAGGCCAGACAGGCAACCACCCACTCAATCGCTTGCGGAGAGCTCTCAGTCACAAAATCAATTTTAATTTTCACATCTTTGTTAGACCTATCCAGACAGTCCTTTGCTGGCTGAGTAGGGGGGAGGGAGTAAGAAAGAAAGTGAGTTTGACCATTGATGTTTAAGTAACTCAAGAGATGGTTAATTGAGGAGTTGGATATCACCGTCAATAATGTTTTCATTGGGCAATTTATATAACCACATGGATCTACTGTATATTGATATTCGCTGGATGTGTATGTATGCATAGCTTTTGTGCATACATGTGCATCCATTCAATATTCAGATTACAAACTGTTCTGCAGACGTGCTGTGTTTTATAGGTCATGTTGCAGATAAGTGACTGCTTTGATTGGCCGTGGGTCGGGGTCAAGGTTGAACATGGCCGCATTGCGAGTGCTTGTTGTGTTTGTGTGTGCCGCTGTCGTACGGATGCAAAAGTTCAGTGAGCAGCTCATCATGTTCAACATCTGATCCTCACAGTCACTGCTCATCAACTGACCTATATAGCCCTAATTACACACAGCAGCCTCACGATGGTATTCACCGCAACACCCCATACGTACAAAAATAACTGAAATACACACACACACACACACACACACACACACAGGACTGGCACATCCAAATCAGATCAACTGTATCGACGTTTAGGAAACATGGCGGGAACTCTTAACGTAAAGAGGGATGGCAGGGAAAGGTAGAATCATTGAATAAAGACATAATGATTTAAACAAATGTCATTTAAAAACAAAAATTAAAACAAAACATAGCATATATAATAAAATCTAATTCTATAATTTGTTAACAGAAAATGACTGGTGTGTGTGTGTGTGTGTGTGTGTGTGTGTGTGTGTGTGTGTGTGTGTGTGTGTGTGTGTGTGTGTACAACAAACTTTTATGCATTTAGCTAAAAGTGAAATGAGTAAAATTACAAAATTACAGCATTGAGTAATGTTAGAAAGCTTTTTTGGTCATTCTAAAAAATGTGTAATAGACAGAAATGTGACACAAAGTACAGTAATACACTACAATACTGTACTGTGTACATTAAAACTGTAATTCTAATTAAACAAGTAAACGAAATAATAAAAATAAACTACTGCAACCTTGGTGCATGTGTATGTGTGACACAGTGTCTGTGTGTTTTGCATACATATAATATAAAACGCCATCTGCCAGGACCTGAGGCCATTCTTGCCCTACTACCCTCCTTGCTTCCCTTCCTTTGGTTCGTTTTTCTTCTCTACCTCTCATCCCACTCTCCTACATTGTTATTGCAAGCATTTTAAATGTAGAAAATACACAGGTATGAATCTCAAAAGTACATTACACAAAATGTATAATTGCATTATATAACACTCAATGTTTTCACAAACAACAACAGACAAAACAACTACATCAACAACACCACATTTCTCTCTCTCTCTCTCTCTCTTGCACACCCACTCACACACAAATGAGGTTAATGAAGACGAATGTGGGGGCACAGTCCTATTGACATCCTATGTCTCTAATTGTGGCCCTCTTCTTGAAGGACATGGTGCTAAGACAAGCAGGGAGAGGACAGGAATAGATCTGAAGAACAGTGGAAGAGTCATGTAACTTGGAGGAGAGTCTATCTAACGTAGTGTCAATCACAATTAAAGGCAGGATTTGACATTGGGGGGAAAACAACTGTATGTGATGAGATGTAAAAGCGGTAAAAGGTAAATTTCTGAAGAGTAGAGCAAGACAAAGAGAGTAAGGGAGGAGATATCCAGCAGGGAGGAAGGAGGAGAAGGAGGACCAGATCAGTGATCCAGAACAGTGAGCAGACAGAAGACACGAGTTAAGAGTTCGGTCAAACATAGAGCGCAGCGGTGCATCAGCTGTCCTCACACACAAACAAAAACACGCGCACGCATACACGCACACACGCGCTCACACACACAAACACACACACACACACACACACACACACAGAAGATAAAGACATACCTAAATCCTATGAAATGAATCAACCTGCCCACCCCAGGATAATCCAGATTCACTTATGTGACGTCCTACCTGGTACGATGGAAACAGTGTCTCTCTCCCAGGACACGACGCTGACGTACTCCTGCACGGCAGCGGGGATGAGGCACTTGAACACAGCTACGTTGCCCCGCATCGAGCGCTGATCCGCCACCCGCACGGTGTAGGGCTCCCTGAAAACTAAAAAACACACCGCACAAATTATATTAACTCATACCTACAGCTTTAAAATGCAGGAGTTTCCTACCATTGAATGCAGAAGTTGAGGTGTGGTGACCCATTGTGATTTTACTAAAAAAATTATCTACAGATAATATCTTTAAACTTTTTTTTTGTAAAATCTATCTAATCTATCTTCAACATCTATCCAGAAGATGCATTGGCAATGGATGAACATCATGAAGATATTGTCACCTTGTGAGCCTTCTTCTTCTGAGACAAAAACAATTATCTGCTCATGTTTACATCATCAAAAACAACACATTAACACTCCAGAGCAAAACGCCCTTTCATCAATTCCTACAGAACTCCACATTTATTCATTGGAAATTACTGGCCTACTCTCATGCTGTTTGAACTGCATCCGCTTCCACCACAAATAGTGCGAGCCACCTTTAAGCAAGATAATCATGGAAATTATTTTCTAGCTTTGGCGTGACATCATCCCGAAACACTGACACTCTTGTTTTTGCACAGAACTTCATGGGAATACAACGGAGCGAGCTGTGCATTTAAAGTAAACTGAAGGGTTGTTGGTGCTTCAGGATGCAGGTTCATGCAATATTTTACACTCTGGTGAATAAGCAGGGACTCATTAGCAAAATCACATGAAAGCTAGGACGTATCCGAAGGTTGCTAAGAAACTGGTTCGGAGTCCCTTCCCTGGTAACAGACACGATGACAGCCTGCATGCATTCCTGCTGCAAGGGGGAAACACATTCAAGAACACAGGCATTTGCATCTTCTTTGAACAGATGGGTGGAATAAAGCACATCTGTCAAATTCTTCGAAAATAATATGGATTGAACCCCCACTGATGAGAATTGGCTTAGAAATTGTTGTTAGCCATAAAGCAGTAAACGTGATTTCCATGAGACCCCTGTCAATTCTTGTTTGATGGCACAGCGGCCACAGGACTGAACCCCATGACAAAGCGCCCGCATCCTGTCTGACCGTAACCTGTGCACCGGAGCTGCCGGGGCCCGACAGTGGCCGCTGGCTGCAGGATGTTTGGTTCATGCTAATCCCTCGTCTCCCGAGGCCAGGCTTTTGGGTCATGTGGGAATGAAGGCAGCAACCGGCTGGCATGCAGCTCAGGGTCCTGGCTCAAATCCTCAACTTGGCGCTAGTATTAGTATTAGAATGAATATGAGTATTAGTTCAGGTCAGTGTTGGGAGGCAGAATATGAAAACAGATGTTGATGGAAGGAGGGAAGGGGGAGGGAACAAATGGCCTGAATGAATGATGGGAAGGGGGGGGGGGGGGGGGGGGGGGGGGGGGGGGGGGGGGGGGGGGGGGGGGGGGACAATAGATGCAGTGTAACTAACATCCAGCTGTAGCTTTGTTCCAGCTGCGGTTTGATGTAACTGTTTGGTGAAGTATCTCTCTGCTGGTTCTAGAGCGGTAGAGACCCAAACCCCCAGACGTACTATTTTACTTTAGATGAGGTCTGGCTTATTAAAGCAGGCTCACACAGTCCAATCAATGGAAAGCACCAATTAGGTTTGTTAATGAGAGATAATTAAAGAAGTGTGCTGTGGCTATATTTAGTCTGCACAAGAGGACAGTTTGAAGAACGAGAGAGCAGGGGGGAGGAGGACAGAAAATGAATATGATGGCAACAGAGGGAGTTTTTGGTCAAAATGTCTAAAAATAGACTACCTATAATATCTAATAGTGTTAATCAGTTGAGTCTTTATTCTCACTGATGTCTACATAAAAATCTAATAATATTTTTTATTATATTTACTGAAAACAGGTGTATTTTTATGTACAGTAACAGTATATTTATAAAAATTGTATAATGTTATAAAATGTCCCTGTTTTAGCTGAGTAAGCGCATAGCTGTAAAAGACGGTGATAAGGTCACTGACACTTAGAACAGACATCCTTATCACTTGTTTTTTTCACCTCGTAAAGCTTTAAAAAAGATTCCTTAAGTGGCCGTCAATTTCCTGATGGCCTTTATTGTGCCAACCTTTTTAAAAAAAGGAGTGTCAATAAGTATGATCTTGATCTGGTCATGTGATACAACCTATAGTCACACTTTATCCTCCTTTTCTGATTTGGTTATATCATTTAAAAAGTATCACGTTGGAGTTGTTACTTAATTCTAAGTACTGGAGGGGTTGTGTTTTGCATTTCATCCTACCAGATGGTGCCATGCTGTAGATGGAGCTGAAGGGGTTATGTCGGTATAAAGTGCAGTGGTTCATTACCAGCTCAGTCAAATAGGTGTGAGCAAAGGCCGAGGCCGGTATAGTATGTGATACAGATGTTCTCTCTGTAGACTGTGTTCTAGGTCAATCTGTGTTCAGGTCGAGACGGGCTATTTTAGGGCAGGTGATTCTGTGTGTGGGTAGGGCTTTTTGCAGCTGCCAATCACATCTGCTCTACTTTATGCTTTCACAACTGTCTCTCTTTGCTCCATTCCTCATCATGTTGTGTCTCACTTTGGTGTTTTGATCCATAACTGTCCTTTTTTCCATCTCAATCTTTCACACCTTTCAGTCTTGCTTTGCTCTCAGGCCCATTCCCCTGTCCCGACTGTGGTCCCAACTCACCAGCTTTGATGCGGATGTTGGGGCTGCGGATCTTGCCGGCTTGGTTTTCGGCAGTGCAGAAGTAGTCGTTGTCGTGGATGTAGCTGTTGTAGGCCGAGGGGGAGAAGGGGTACAGCTGTAGGGTGCCATTGGCGTGCACGTGGCGGATGTGGGGCACGTCGTAGATGTCGTCGCCGGTGGCCAGGTACCAGCGCAGTATGGCACTGGGGGTGCCCCCTGCTGGACAGGGCAGGGACACCCCCACCGAGCTGGAGTAGGTTACCCTCTGCAGGGAGGCATTCACAAAGTACAGCCTGGTGGAGCCCACATCCTCACTGTGTACTGCAGGGGCAAACAGACAACACATCACCGAACAGGTCGTGGTGGAGGTGAGTGGCAAACAATAAGCACCGTGCTGTATACACTGTGTAAACACACACATACAAGCTAACAGGATTCCACTGCCACTCACTTAAAGCAATTGGCATCACATTATTGGACAATAAAATGGACAGAGTGGGAATGCCCTTCAAATGTGTTGCAAAATAATCATAACAAATATATGTCAAATGTCCAGCTGCAAACATCAGTCATGTGATTCAGAAAGCCAGGGATTTGGGCTAAAGCCTGTGATGGTTTAGATGGATCGGAGGGAGGAGGAGCCTGTTACCTCCGTACAGTGTGTGCACACATACACAACTAAAGACAGAGAGAGGGAACTCGATGATAGGTTATGTGATTGGAATTTCTATGCCAGACGCAGAGATTTAAGTCTATTTAATCTCCTTACATATTTAACACACACTCACACATGCACGCACACACTCTCTTACACATGCACGCACACACTCTCTCACACATGCACGCACACACTCTCTCACACACGCACGCACACACACACACACACACACACACAAATGTTCTTCATTGGCACTCAGATTAAACACATACAGCTCCAGCAGAGAAAGGAGTGAGAAGAGGTAAGGAGGAGGGGGAAGTCTAGTAAACTTGGGGTCGTAATAGGAAAGATTAGAAGAGAAAGAAGAGTTAGTGTTTGAGAGGGGGTGGGGGTGGGGGTGGGGGGTGGGGGGGTGCTGATGGACCGATGTGGATGTTAACCATCACTGCTTCTAAATTATATCATCTTATACACACCACGCGCCACCAGCCCTTTCAGCATAGAAGGTCATTAAAAGATACCAACAGATACTGTAAGAGCTGGACGTGGATCCAAATTGGATGAAATTGTTTGTTTGTCATGACTGTTTGTTTGTCTTTTTTACAAAATGGATCAAATTGATTTTAGATTGATTGATTGATTGATTGATACTTGTTGAAATTATGGAAACTCCAAAAGTCAATATGTATTGCTTAAAAATAAATACAAAAGTATCAGTGGTAGAATCAACAAGTTTGGCATTTTTGATTGATTAAATTTCAAAATAATTAATAATTTAGTGTTTTATTTTCTACTTAATCCTTACTAATGCTCCTTATTTCATAGTATTTGTGTTACAAAACAGTTCTGATTACTTCTTCTAACGTGGTAACCTGTTGCAAAAACCTGCATTGAAAAAATGAAGGTCTGGGACTCTACTATATTCAAAAATGTCATGAAAACATATCAATAAAAAAGATCTAGAGATAAGA
Source organism: Etheostoma cragini (assembly GCF_013103735.1). Lineage (NCBI taxonomy): Eukaryota > Metazoa > Chordata > Actinopteri > Perciformes > Percidae > Etheostoma > Etheostoma cragini. The sequence continues at coordinate 10,264,090 of NC_048419.1, read as the reverse complement.
CTGTAAAATGGACCACAAAAAATGTTAATACAGTAACAGCAGATACATTTTGATACATTATTAATCATTTGGGTCCAGAAAACAGTGATAAATGCCTTTCAAAATTCCCTACAGCCCAAGTTGAAGTCATTAAATTGCGTGTGTGACCAACACTCAAAACTCAAAGATCTTAAATCTATTATTATGTAATAGAAAGAAAAGCAGCAAATTCTCACAGCTGAGGGGCTACAACTAATATTTAGCATTTTTGCTTGAAAACGATGAATTGATCTTCAAAATAATTTTTCTGTTGATCGACTTATTGATTAATTGTTTTGTTTTTTTTTAAGTCAAAAAGGTTCTTGATCCCCTGTGGTCCGGATCATATGTTCACCGGATTCGTATTAACGCCAGCTAATTGTGAAACTCACTTTTGGTGTTGTGCTGTACTAGCTAAATTATGGTCTTGTTCAAGAAGCTTTGACACATCCTTTTTGAATAATCATGAAGGCATGCCGTTGGATTCAGGGAACGGGATGAGAGAGAAATATCCCCACTGCTCACACTGTCATTAGGTTTTCACAGGTACACGAAGCACAATACCCAAAATAGTTGTGAAAATCTGAACAATCAGTGTAAACAAGGAGTATTAACTTTGTGATGTTGTGATGCAGAGAATCACAATCTGATATGACCTTCTGGAGTATTAAAACAAAACAAAACCACACACAGCTTTAAGCTATGGGTGATGAAAACAGAAGAAAAAAAACATCAACAGTTTCACTGTGCTGGCAATAAGCTCAGTGAACCAGATCGAAAAAAAGACATAGCGATCACTTTCATGCATGAGGGTTTGTTAATAATTCCGGCTTCCTTTCAAAGAAGTGCTACTCTCCATAGTTGACTAGAGATTGATAAATCTGGGCAGAATGTTACAGATGGTATTTGAAAATGTGTCTGGCAGTCCAGTGGTGGGCTGCAAAAACCAGGTCAGACTCCCTCCCCTCTGCAGATTACTGATAATGGCCCCTGAGCATAAAGCCCATATTAAAGATTGCAATATCTATAATCTCCCAATGGGGGGACAGGACTAAAGTGGAAGAGTGAGGGGGTCACCCTGAGAGCTTGAGGGGGCTGGGCAGCAGGAGAGCCTCTCATACAGTAGATTATATGGCCTGGGGGCCCGGGCACTGGGGGGGGGGGGAGGCTGGGGAGCACTGGGACTGATGGAGTAGGAAGTGGAATAGAAAGGGGATCAGAGCAAACTCCCACCACTCAGAGCCTGTCAAAACCAGGCAAACCACACATGCACTCACCCGACACACACACACATGCATACACATAAACACATACACACTCCAAAAGCAGCTCTCAGCGCTCAGTCACACTGAGAAGAGACAGAGTAGGTTGCCATGGTGGCACTGGCAATTGGAAGCTGTGACTGAAACAAGAACAACTCAACATTTTTAGCCTAACAACAGTGACCCACTGAACAATCTAAATTTAGAAACTTCAAGTCACAAAACCCCACATTTTGTCACAGCGTCTCAAATATTTGAAAGTTGCAAAAATAAACTGCTGAAGTAAGCAAATATGTTTAAATGGCATAGAGATGAGCATACATACAGAAAGCAGGAAGTGTAATAGTTTTCATTTTGGTGTGTATAACCAACTATTTTGTAAAGTTTTGTAAAAGAAATAGGGTGTAAATGCCTGAAATGCCAGACATGCCAGCGGTGGCCAAGCCAGTCAGCGACAGTGTGGAAAAAACTGCTTTTTGGTTAGGTGTGGTCAGGAACAGCAACATCAGAGCATCGAGCTGAACGTGCTCCAAAACTCAACTGGCACAGTCCTGGTTTGTGCCAGACTGGTGGACTTTCCACTCCATTTAAGACCAACAGTCAAAACATTACACACCAACTGTGCCAACCTGCATAGACGGCCTGTATGGCAAGAAAACAAAATGCCACATGCACCAACGGTGAGGTAAACGAAAGAGACTGCATGGTAAACAGATATTTGTTGTGGCTGAATCCAAATGAAAAAGTACTGAAATGTGAATGTCAAAATTCAAGTTGGGCCAGTTGCACAAACCCTTAACGCAAGTGTTCATGTTTATAAAGTTCAACCCCTTGGATATTGTACCTCAAACACACCGACATGATCAAATTGAGCCATAATGGCCAAGAATTATGAAGTTTGACAGAACAGGGATGTTTCCCTGTAACAGATCAATTGTTAGATTGTTACAGTCAAAGTGGCTATATGCAACTTTCAGTTTGTGTTGATTCCAGCAGCCCATTTGGACAAAAGCGGTAGCGTTTTTACTACACTTTCTGTCGTAAAGGTCTTTTCTTTACGGTGCTGTAGTACCCTCCTACATTATGGGGTTAGCTTGCTCAAACAGAAAAGCAATAACTTACAATAAGAGAGTAAGTTAGAGATGCATTGCATTTGAAGTTTTGCATAATATAACTTAGCCTACTTTCGATGTATCCTGAGCATAGACCTTTAATTTTAATATTTCAATATATATACAGTCTATGATCCTGAGTAGGGCTGGGATGGTTACCGCTTTACCGCGGTCACGTGAAGCCTACCGCGTCTTAAATATTGGCCTGCACGTGTGCACGGCCACGTTGTGTTTAATGACATGGGTTGATTGATTCTAATGACATGGATTGTGTCTGATGACATTGTGTCTTACATGGATTTAAGGTTGTTTTTTTTAAACAAAATGTATCAAAAGATAGAGCAAACCCGACCTTTGGCGAGTTGGGGTTCCATGACACATAACAACATAGGCTACACGGTAGGGAAGAGGTAGGCACAATAACGTCACAGCTGCAGTGTTTACCGCTGTACATTAGCATAGCAGCTAGCGGAGTGTCCTTCTGTTTAAAGCTTTATCCCAATAAAACGTTTCGAAGCCTAAAACAGAGCGGCTTATATTGGTAGAGCGAATACGTTAGCAAAGAGCCGAGTCGCCCTCTTTTCCCGCTCCGCTGCTAGACGGGCTTCAACATATTGTAGGCTAGCTAAGGTTTAAGCCGATGTTTTTTTTGGGGGGGGGGGTAACGTCATTAACTTTACATGCGGTATTGACAACAGATAAAGCCACTGTGTCTTGCGAAACTCTAGCTTGTTGTTTTGTTGTTCACTTTTAACTCACTTTACCTCAACTTTTGCGAAGCTTTTCCTCACAGCAGCACCTATACGCTACTCTCCTGTTACCGCTCGTTCTCCTTGCGTGACCACACGGGCACTGACGTCACTCACTTAAGGCACTCTGCCATTCTAACTCTAACTCGTGCGGTGGGTGCGGTATACCGCCGGAATTTCTTGCTTTTCAACCGCGGCATAAAAAAATATCCATACCGTCCCAGTCCTAATCGTGAGCTAAACCAAGTAACGTTATCACTGTCACTGTGTCACAAGCCAACGCATTAAGAGTTTGTTTTAGCAACCAACACAATAATGACTTAGTTTTATATAGTGCACTTCAAGGCAAGCATGCTTACTTGAAAATAGTAGACCAAAACCTGAGTTTGACCGTTTCTTTCATTTTGACTTTTAGCTAGCTTTTAACTAGATGTTCTTTGTTTATTTCCCATTTCTGTGATGACCCTGTCCCCGTATCAGCTTTAAACTAAAGCAGATAACTTCTAAACTTCTAAAATACAATAAGGCCCATATACAGAAATCTCCTGCTACTTTTTACCTGCATACTCACTAACAGGCTTTTCCGGTGTTACACCGAAATCTGTGAATGTGTGCTCTATAATCTGAAAAATCGGACTCCGCCAAAGGCATCAATAAAAAAACGCTATAAAATGGCTATTTTTTAACTGTCACTCTTGTTTGCTGTTACAGGTTTCAGAAACATTTTAAAGTTACATATCCTAGTTCTTTTAAGTTTTGGCAATGGGCCAAAATAATTTAACATAAACCCAAATCTGGTAATCAACTCTTGGTTATTCAAAATTAACTAAATGAGGCTGAATTTGAACATTACAAACGTAAAAACATTAAAACCCATCCTTAATATCCATATCCTAAAGGTCTGTCAGATTGCATTCCCGCAATATTCTTGGCCTGTATATCTCAATGTATTTTTATTATCAATTAATATGTCAATTTCTTTTTAATTAGGCTGAGTGATCAATCATTTAGACCCTAAAATGTTAGAAAATAGTAAGATAAATGGCAATCATAAGTCCCCAGAGTGAGGTCTTCACATATTTTGGTTGGTCCAAAAATTAAAGACATTCTTGCTTATAATGATAGAAAACAGAGAGAAGTGGCAAATCCTCACATAAGGAGGATTTATATTTCTCTCCCGGAAGCTGGAAGCAGAGAATGTGAAGCTGAAACGATTAATCATTCCTCAAAATAGCTGACGAATTTTAATTACCTAATTGTTTCAGCTCTACATTATTCTATGTTGATTGAAATAATAGAAATACAATACAATCTGCATGTGCACTTCAACAATTTGAGACAACTGTATCCAACCCACATGGCGCTGTTGATTTCGGTGACACCACTTTTCTCAGGGCTGCATATCCCAAAAGCTCTAACCCCAGCAGCATGGACAGTCAGTCCCCTGATAGCAGTGTTGACCAAAGCTGCAGTAGGAGTTCCTGTGTTGCTGATGTTGCTGCAGATCACCTGCACCGAGGAGGCAACCTCGTTCAGACACTGCACCTGAGAAAGAACCATCCCTCCCTGCATAGTGCTGGAGGTAAAGCTTAGGCTGTCACAGTCGCAGCCACTATTTTATACATCCTGCCAGAGAGCCATGCATGAATATGTATGTCAGAGAAACAGAAGTCATAACCTATGCAAGGTTTCATCATGCATAATGCAGCTGATCTACGCCTCTCCAGGATGTGAGTGTGCACAGAAGTGTATGCGCACACACACACACACACACACACATACACACAAACACACACACACTGCTCACAACTGTATTGTGATAAAGAGGTAAACACACCCCAGAACCCCCAATGTTTCACATTCTCACATCCAGACCGCCCTGTGCCCAACCAGAGGCATATTACCTCCACATCTTCTTCTTCTCTCACCCATCTCCGTCTTGCCAATTCTTGCATGGTAATATCATTTTCACACCATTTCCTCCTTATTGGAGATAGGAAACGTGGTTAAGGTCAAAAGGAGTGAACTTAACAGATATAAGACATGCGCTTCAGTCATGTGAACTGTCAAAAACCTCTCTCTCCTCTCTTCCAGTGTTTGCTATTTTGGAAACTGCTTCATTTCACCCCCTTTCCTGTCCTGCCACCTCTCTGTCATTCATCCCTTCAGGTGATTTTGAGACAGAAAGTTGTGTTTTTGATTAGAGGTTTGAAACGTGCGGGGAAACAGCAGCGGAGGAGGAAGTGGGAGGAGACACACTGTAAGAAGGGGTGTGAATTGAATATTGTTGGTATGCAGGGGGAAGAAGATAGGTGTAAGCTTATGGATAATCCTCAGGGGTCTGGCATAAGTAGGTGGTCGTGGGTGGAGAAGTAGGGGGGAAGGTTGTCGGGGTTACATCTAATCAACAAAGGGGCATCGCTGCTCCCCACCTACTGTCTTTCTTTACACCCTGTCCCCAACAATCTGCTCCCCACCCCACCCACCACCACCACCACCACTAATACCCACACCCCACCCCCCGGCCTGTGCTGTGTCAGTAAAAAAAAAAAAAAGTGTGCTACTTCAGCAGTCCCCTGGGACCTGCTCCCCCTTACATCAAAGCAGCCAGTTTCTCTCTTAATGTGAATATCAAATCTGTGGATCACAAGTCCCAGCACAGTCTGCATAAACTGCCCCTCCCCCAACCTTTAATTCTGCCTAGTGATGAGGGAGAGAGAGGGAGGGGAGTTACTGCGAGAGGAAGCAGTGAAGGGAGGGAGAGATGGAGAGAGAGATGGAGATAGAGAGAGAGATCCAACAAAAACAACTACTTGCTTCAGAGATTTGACATTTGCTGAACGCACCCTCCTGAAAATGTGCAGCCCCAGCATCCAATAAAATTTGGAGGAGGCCTGGCTCAATTTAGCAGTTCTTGCTGGGAAAAGAATGTCTCACTGTCGACGGTGTTCATTTGCATCTTTTTGGTGTCGTTAATGTTGTTTTAACTGATTAGTTCTTATTCATAATCTCGTTGGGATTTAGAAGAAATGTAAGGACGAATGGGAGAGCAGGAATGCCAGCGACAGAGCTGTGACATCCTATTGGTGGGCTGGGAAGTCCAATGAGCTCCGCTTCTCTGCTGTCACTTTGCTACCATAAGGCAACAACATTGATCAACATTTGTTGCAAATTTCTTTTTATTTTTTTTTATTTTGTGACTTGTTAATTTGTGAAGATTAATTGACATTTGTGTTGTTACATTATCTGTAACTGCTGTTTTGTTTAAAGTGAAAAGTGTAGGGGATGTGAGTCAAGTTGTTTGATTAATTATCAGACCTTGGTATTTTTTGAAATGGCTAGCAACAGTCTGTTCAAAGATTTTTTTTTATATGTCATACTTTTGTTAGAGCACAGTTCCCTTATTTTGAAATTCAAATAATAAGAACAAAGTACTGCGCAACCCCTGAAAGGAGCAAATTACAGCCAAAATCACACAGGGAGCTTGGTATTTCTCCTTTAACCGTCTTTAAGATGTTTTTGTAAAATTAACTAATGGCGGGTTTGAGCTGGTAAAATGGTAAATGTAGGCCTGAGCCCTGCCTGAGTAATGATTGGCACCCCTGTGGACCACACTCTATCATTGAGTAGTGCCTATAGCTCGGATTGCAGCTTTAATTGTGCAGGCAGCGCAGGGAATTGGACTGGGGAGAGGGGGGGGGGGGGGGGGGGGGGAGATTTTGCATATTTCTATTTGTAGCGGGCGAGCAGTGAGAGGACAAGAGTGTGCCAGGGTGAATGATCACCTTATTGCTATGCACACGTCAAATTAAAATTTTAGTTTTATTGTTTGGATTTTACACAAATCCTTTTTTTCTTCTTCTATACTTTATATATTACATTCAAAGTTAGGCCTACAGCAGGCCTGCATGTTAAAGGGGATTTTATCCAGTGCTAATTAATCCGCAATTACAGCAAATACGGTCTGTGAGTTTAAATGAAAAGGGTAGGTATAGAAGAAAACACACCATTTTTGTGGTGTGTTGTCCTATTAAAAATCACAATAAAATCCTTTAATCAGGTATAATCTTTGAAATCACTAAAGAAAAATGATAGGCATTGTGCTCTAATTGGTTAACTGTTACCCTTCACGCATCTTTTCAAAGATCCGTTCATTAGCCTACATCCTCATTACCCCCCTAAACCTGAATGTGTCTCTCTGACATATTTAGCAACATTTTTTATATTCAAAATATATTTAAAGAATCATGTAGTGGACGCCCAGTTTAGCTTCCGCAGAAATAACATCCAAAACTGTCCAATATTTATCAACAAAACCAAGAGGGATGTCCCCGCCACTTCCCCTCCTCCGCGCACCCACCAACACACACACACACACACACACACACAAACACACACAGATACACGAGCCGTGACGCACGCGCTGGCACGCGCGCGAACACGTCTGCGGGGTCCAGGTGCGCTATTAGTGAGGAACATGACCGGGCAAGTCTATAATCTGCACCCACGCCCCTGGAGTTTCTGATTAGGTGAAATAAATTTGCGCATATTAATATGCAGATTCCGCAGAGCCGCATACCACAGAGAAGCTCTTAAATCCCATCTTTTAAGATGAATGATTGCTTTAAATCAACAGCAAACATTTGGGAAACTGAATTTAAGAGAGTTGAGGGAAAACACAACATGGACAACAAACACAGGCAGCACATAGCCTATTTAACTAATTGCTAATTGATATTCGGGAATATTTGAAAACAAATGTGAGAAAATGTCAGAACTTAAAATGGCAAATGGAGCTAATGTCCTATTTGAATCTCCTCGTTTGCATAGAGAACAGCCATGGCCCTCTCTTCAGCCAATCCACCAAACCCCAGACTTTTTGCTAAATAAAGGCACCCTCTCTCAGGCCAAAACAATGTGTAAACATGGCTCCAAACAGGCAGGCTAGACAAAGGCCTCGAAAATGCTCTCATGTGGAGATAGTGTTAAATGTCTGTTACTTTCGACGCAGATTTGTTTAGGATTATTATAATGCACTGTAATAGCAGAAGATCAACTTTGCAGGATGGTAAGAGATTTGCTGCATATACCGAACACGAAATAATCCATTTAAACAAATAAACCACCTTTTATATAAACACAATAAAACAAAAGGACAAAAAATGAGGAGACCAAATGAATTAAATAAGGAGGGCAAATCTGAATGCACCAATTATGGCCTTTATGCTGGAGTAGATCTATTAAACTAATAAGGCCGTTGTGGAAAAAAGGGGCCCTTTGATTTGGCATCCAATTTGAAATGGCAACAATTTGTCATCACACAGAAAAAGATTTCAAAAAAACTAAAATTATCATCTTAAAAAATTGAGAGCATCTCTGTGCCATCGAGAGCTTGTGCCAAATAGTCCATGAAAACAGCTGTAATTAGCAAAGGCTACACAATGAGAGCATCAAGATATCAAAAATCACATTGATTCCCAATTTAACTTTACAGGACTGTTACATTTTGAATGAATTTGTTCTAAAATTGCTAATCAATTGCTATAATTGCAGGCCGATGCATGTTTTCACTTCTCTCTCACCCTCCCTGTATTTGCACCTCATTCTCCCTATTCAGCCATTTTACATATTCATAACTGGAGTTCGTAATGCGAAAACAATCCGTGCTATCAGCACCGTCTGAGGCCGCTGCATAAAACCACAAAACCCCACTTAAGGTGAAAAAAACCCACTTCACACCTTTACTTTCACAATATGTCCAACAGTTCAGCTCCAGCAGGTTTATACATTTCCATTTAAAGAATCATTTAATCAATTCCTCATCACAGAACATCCGATGATACATCAAAGAACAAGCCCCACGTAGCATTCACCGCCACAAATCAATTAAGGTTCCCATGATTTATCACTTTTCATTCAACTTAAACACACTCCAGCACCCAGTGCGAAGGAATTGAATTTTTTTTTTAAGCAATTCAAATTTTCTTACCTTCTTGGAGAGAGTACAGCAGGAGTAAAGTTACAAGCCACATGCCATAAATAGCAGGTATATTTTTCAGGAATATTTGGCAATCCTGGCAAGTGTGAGGCGCGGTTTTTTGGCCAGGCGGGTCTCCGTGCTGGACTGGCGACTGTGCTCCCCGGAGGTCTCTCCAGCCCTGCTGCCCCGCTAAGCATGCAGGGGAAATGGGAAGCGCCTCAGCCCCGCCCATGTCCCCTCCTCTCCTCCCAAGACTACTGTGCATACAAATCCATCCTCCCTACACTAATCAAACACCGCGGAACGATGGGTCACAGCGAAGCCGAGGGTTGGTGTGAGCTGAACACTGGATTTTGGTCCAGTTGTGTGTAAATTGCCAGTTAATGTGAGCGTTGGAGATGCGCAGACAGATCTGTTGGCACCTTGGAGAGCGCACCCACCTGTGCGCCCCTGATGTCTTTCTTTGCGCAATATGGATGTTAAAAAAAGCCACTCAGGCTGCTGCGAAAACTCTAAAATGTACTGATGTATTTTCCTCTGAGTTTGAGCCTTAATCACAGAGACGTGGAGCTACACCACAGACCATTGACCGTTTTTCTTTGTCTTTCTCGGAGCCGTGAAACGTGCGTAGACATTTGCGCACAGATATGCACTGCAGATAGAGAGGAGTCGAGAGAAAGAGAGTAACGGGGTGTGGGTATGATGACACTTCCACACAGAAGGTGAATACCACAGCAGGTAAATTAAAACTGATTTTCAAAGGTTTCAGTGAATCTTTAAAACATAGTGAGAAACTTTCTACATTGCAATCTCCCCTTCCACTGCTCTCTATTGACCTGATGTGGAAAAGCTCCCCTGCATTATAGGACGGTGGATTGCAGGACACTCCCAGTTCATAGAATATTTACAGTCCCTGGGAATGCCAGTGGTGCATCTGAGTCGCTCTGCTGCAACAGCCGCACAACCTCCAAAGACCAGTAAAACAAAATGACAAATCGAGTTAATTGTGAAAAGGTATTTCATTGTATTCAGTGTCATTTTGGGAAGAAAGTTGCCTGATTGACAAACTCACTTTACAGAGGACTGACATGTTTCTGGCACTGCCATCTCTTCAATCAAATCTAAGTACTGGACATTATGTATGTTTACATTTTAGTACACAGCCCGGGACAAATGAACACTCCACACAACTGACTCTAAATATGTGGACTGAAGAAGATTTTCAAACCTACCAGAAATGACCAAATAACAGATATGAGTATTTTTTCAGTGCACATTTAATTCATTAACTTTAAGCTTAGCATTGAAACTATTTCAAAATTCCTTTTATGTGTATACTTTTTTTGTCCACAAGTCAAATAAAGCTCAGGCTTTCATGGGTGTAAAAGTTGTCTCCCCACATGTAAGAACACATGAATATCCCGAGCCTCACAGCAATCAATGAAGCAGACATCCAGACATGTGTGTTCGACGCCCATGGGCCAGAGGTGTCACGATGAAAACTTGGTTGTCTTTAAACTTCAACAACTTCAAGAAAAGGTCAGTATCCCCTTATCTCCGCCGCTCTCAGCGCTGCGGTCTGGTCTGACCAGGGTCCAGCCGCTGGTCGGACTCCTCAGTCACTGCTGCCATCTGCTGGTCAGACCCACACCTGCACCTGTCCATTTTGGGTTATGCGACTATAGACAGCTGTGGATGTAAATAATATTTGTGACACTTTGTATTACTAATATATTATATGTCTTACCTATCATAAAATATACTGTATGTACTTATATATATATATTAAATACATATACTTATATTTGTACATATGATACCTATTTGGGAAAAAAGTATCAAACAAAGTATCATTTGATAAGTATCAATCCTTGAACTTTTAACCTGACACACAGACACTTAGTGAGTTTTAAACTGGACAATATTATCTGTTTTCTGCAACAACACAGGCTGAAATTATAATGTGCATAACTCTGCTGCTACTATTTATACATTATTACTATTCACCATTAAAATTCCTTAATTGTGTAAATACTGTATTGTAAAATTCTTTCAACTATGTAAATACCGTACATTTCCACACTCCTTATATTTCTTTTATTTATATTTCTTCTCTGATATTTATAAACTTCTTGCAACTGTAACAAGAAGAATTTCCCTTCGGAGATCAATAAAGTATTTCTGATTCGGATTCTGAAATATAGCACTTGAAGATGTTCTATTTGAAGGCTAACTGCAACAATTTAAAAGATTAAATAAAATAGGCTTGAATTCAGTTGTGAATATTTCCTTTTTTATGCCATTTTAATAAAGCTTATGATATATAATGCTTTGTTTTATGGAGAATATTGCAAATGGAAGGTGCATCCGCAATGAACTTAAGGGGCAGTTTGGTACATAATTGATAGATGCAACATCCTTGCAGGTTGAAACTAATCCCCGAAATATACAATTTATATTTGCATATTCATTTTTGCCAAATCCCTTTACTTCTGCAGGGAGCACATTTTTTTTATTCATGTATTGCCAATGGCTGAACATAAAAATTCCAACCAATGATATAGACTTCTGAACAATCCCTCACTCCAACCCTCCAAATTCCAGAGGGGGGGAGTGTTGCGGCCTATGGAAATAAAATGAAGTTAAGCTCACTTAAAATAGTAATATACCAAAAGGCTTAGCCCGGGTGTTGTAAATGGATGGGTTAATCTCCTTACCTTCCCACTTTGTGTTTTTGGAGGGATTAAAAAGGTAAATTTCGCACAATAAGAATAAAATGGGATAAATTGACAGCATCTGCAGAGATATTCTGACTTCTAGTCCCTTGTACGGATAAGGGTTAAAAATCCCTAGATCCTACATGTCCCATATTGCAATTTGATAATATAACACACATTTCCTGAATGCAAACCCCATGTCTATTAAGCTCTAGGAAGTTTGTGATGCAGGCTTTCCATTACACGTTTGTGGTCTCTAAGCCCAAAATGACATGATCCTGGTGACATCATCAGTTTTTGTCATCACTTTGACAAGAAAATGTTCTTCCTCCATCGGCCATACAGTAGGCAGGGCCGTCAGAGATCTAGTGTTGCACTCCTTCATACACAAACAGCATGCCATGATGGATTTTATTCAAAACTTTATTAGATTTCTTGTTTCTATAATAAAGACATTATAAGCTGATATGCACAGATGAGAGGTTGATAATGGAGACATCATTTGAGGGCGAGCCAGAGCATTAAAGCTGTACAGTAGGCTATATGTGTGTGCAGAGAGCAGCGATGGAGCATGACTTGGTGAGTCTATATGCTCTGCAGGATCTGATCAAGAACAGGGGCTCCAGTCCACTCCAAGCTCCTCTCCGGGTGTTCCCCATTCACCCTGCATCCCATCGTCACAACTCCCTGATCTCCTACTCTTGTATTGCTCACAGAAATTGTCACTTCTGTTATGATTTGCATAGAGTTGCTTGTCATCATAAGGCCCTCACTGACACAATCTCGACATTACTCAAAAGATATGTTTTCTGAAGGCAATCACCATTCAAATAAAAAAAACAGTTAAATCAAATTATTGCTGTTCTATTGTTTGATGGTAGATCCTGCAAAACGCTGTCTTTATGTTTCCAAAGTCACAGTAACAGCCCAAACGTTAAGACCTGATTTCTTGACACAATTCATAGTCCTGCACCAGAGGAGGATCTCTTTTAAGTCAAAATAGAATATGGTAAACACACACAGTATGAAAAATGTATCTTGCCAATAATATTTCTTGCACCTTGTGAATCTGCAATATTTTTAGGAAAGACCAAATGAAAGAGGACGATGACGTCACCACAGCGTTCTCAGCAAGCAGATATTTTGCCATTCTGTCAGTCCCCTTATATATTTTTTCATAACCAATAACCCATCAGTTTACACTTAAAGGAATAGTTTAAAGTTTTGGTTAGCATGATGGTTAGCTTAGCTTAGCAAAAAGACATTGTGCAGTTTCCATGCAACCATGGAGAATCCAGGAAGCCCAAAAGCTGTCCAACCCTTCCGTTAAACCACATTTTGTCATTTTGATACATCAGAATAAACAAATAAGGTATCAATTTGTTTTTAAGTTAAGTAATTAGTGATCTTTGGAAGTGTTAGTAGGCATATGTTATTTCCTCTGGAAAAAGCCAGGTTAGTTGCTTCCCTGTTTTCAGTCATTATGCTATGCTAAGCTAAGCAACTAGTCAATGTAACTTTATATTTAACAGACATAAGAGGGGTTTTCATCTATCAAACTATCGGCAAAAAGCCTCAAGGCATACTTCCCGAAAATACTTTACTAGTAATACTAATACTAATACTTACTTCAAAACTATTGCTTAAAGATTGATATCTCTCCATCTAATGCTGTACCAACAGGACTTACATCACATTGAATAACGTACAACATCATTTTATGGAACCTCAAATAATCTGAGCACCCTGAATATTTTCCCATATGTGCTGTTTGGTTTCACTTCTTACTTGGATGATCAATGTGAAAAACAGTAACTTATTTGCATTGTGCATACACAAAAATATGTTTTTTTTACAACAAAACATCCCCTTCATAGTATTGCTTCAAGCCAGTGACTAAAGACTGGAGTCACTTTAATGTGGAGGCACATTATTATTACAGTGAGCTTCAGAAACCACCGGAAACTCACACTTGACTGTACAGTAAGCTCAGCTAACAACGGCTGCGACTGAGGAGGTACGTTTATATCCGACCTGACTCAGTGCTCACCCACATCTGTCCCACTCTCCAGAGGTATTTCTTTTTAAAGCCAGACATTCATTGTCTTGAATGTGCAACAGATGTAAATTGTAAATACAGTTGTTTTGAGTGTGTCGCAGATACATTCATATCCTGATATGATGCTCAATAGGAATCATCCCTTTTTGGCAATCTGTGGGCTACACTGAGAGCCCCACTTTATTTCCTGCTTGAAAAGATACTTCAACTACAGCCCTAATACTCAGCATGCCTGAAACTTGATCCCATGATCATTTAGAGAATGAATTTATGGGTAATTTACTGTATGCATGGGTAGGACAACCAGGTTTTTCTTTTTCACTGCAGTGCAGCTGGTAAAGATCATTTATTAAAGAGAAACACACTGACTGAATGGATGTTTGCCAGTGTTAAGGGAAAACAAGCCGTTTCCACAAAGAATCAGGCATACAGTATCCAGGGCCACATCACCAAATAGGGCTTAGCCTAAGCAAGGGTTAGCAAAATGAAATTAGCATGGCATAAAATGTGATTAACAGCTAACCTCAGAGCTGACTCTACCAGTGTTAGTATATTGAAACATGTTTTTTTTTCTCCAAAAAGTACATATTTCTGCTTTCAAGCATTGTGTTTAAAATCTGGCCCATGTTGCACATGCTTAAAATGCATTGGTTATTGTTTTCAAAGCAGCAACATCAGTCATTCATTTTCTAGGGAGTGGGTGGGGGGTTGTTTAAGGGGATTGTCTATCAAGTCAGTTTAGAAGCTTGTTGTATTATTACGTTTGCTGAGCTTTATAAACTGTTTTGCAATATGTAGTTTTCCTCGCTGGAAGAGGAGCGTAAGCACTAACAGGCACCTGTGTTTTATATCAAGCAAAGAGAAGGTACAAGATGAAGAGCTGGGCTGAATCCTACAATATCCTGTCAGTACCATTGGAGTCAGCACTAAGTAAAGCACCCTTTATTTTACTACAGTTGTTTGAATACATCAGTAGGAATTTTGTGGACTGCAGCTACAGATTGATCAGTAGATAAGTGAGATTTGATTTTGATGCAACAAGATCATATTATCAACGAACTAGTGTGAATTTGGTGTTAGGATTCAGCCCACCTCTAACTACATTACATTATTTCCTGTCTCAAGCACTTAAACAAAGAAGTGTTTTAGTTTTGACTTTGGATGAAAAACAGTCAAAGTTTACATTTTTTTTAAAGTATTCCGGCTGCTGTGGCCACAAATAATTATTGATATATCATGGCTACCCAGCACTTTAAACAGAGCATGACTGTGCAAATTGATAAACTGTTTTTCACACACACACACACACACACACAGACACACACACACAGACACACACACACACACACACACACACACACACACACACACACACACACACAATCATCCCCATAATTTAATAAAATGTGCACATAATTTGGTTTTAATGAATGTGTTCAACCATCTACCAGAGACACGTAGCTTACTGCTCCTTAACAAGCTTGCTTCCACTTAGCTTCCACTCACTGCATAATACCTGTAAACACACATGGCCACTACCAGCAGGATAATCACCCCCTGTGTTTCCACACAGCATTTTAAATGAGGTCTTTCTTCTTAACATTCAGTTTGTTTACTTGCTTGGTGCAGATGTATCAAGTGACTACCTGTGGGAATCATTACAATGACCAAATATCCACCAAGAAGTCATCCACTCTTATCCAAATTGCACCTTTAAATTATACAGAGGCTGCTGAAACAGTGTGGAATCAATCAGTTGAATAGGTTCCCGAATGTGTCATGCTTTCTTCCTTCCTGTTAAGGTAAAGCTTCCTTCACTGCTGTTGACAGAGCAGTGTGCTCACTTCCACCATCTACAACAAATTGTCAGTCCAAAAGTCTAACCAGAGACAATTTGAGAACAATGTCATCCATAGAGACCTTTTGGATGTGATATTCATGCTCTGTGTGGCATCAGGACACAAATCATGAAGTAAAAGCACACACTAGCTTTACATGAGACTTGTTTAACTGATTTCAGACTCAGTTACTGGCCACACCCCCAAAAAACAAAGATAACACATTTTCACCGTGTTTTTATCGTACTGTGTTACCAATGTGTGCAAAGGAGGAAGATGTATGGGATGGCAGATAGGAGGTAGGATATAAATACTATAAGATTAAGACTAAATAAATCAAGTGACAGTGTCCCTGGTAAGTGCAATTATCCTTTAGATGTAAATTATTAAATTATAAGCACATTTTAAATAATTATGCGTGCACTGATTTGCATATTTCTTAGTTGTATATCATCTGCAACATTAATATTCCGTGGACATGTATGTATTCCCTTTCGAAGGTCACAGTCAGGCTGTTTTTAGGATCCCAACTTGAACATAATGAATATGCTTGTTTTTGTGTGTGTGTGTGCAAACACATGTGCATATAAAAATATATGCAAAGAAGGTACATAAATATGTGTATTCATATTGTTTTATATACGTGCACTTTCTCATTTCTTTTTTGGTGTTGGTTTGGAATCCGCTTTAGATCCTGAGAGGCCATTTTCTGTGTTGTCGATCCCTGATGAAGTTACAAGGCACTCCTTACTGCAGTGGTGGTGGAGGAAAAGTAAGAAGACAAAGTTAGAACTGCAATTGTATGTCAACTTTAAGAAACATTTCAAGCTTGCTCCATTTAAAATATATTGCAGTATGTGCAGTTTCAGAGCTAGAGTCAAACATGCTGCCAAGCACCAACAATGTACTCTGCTTAAACAGTATGAAATGGTTGCTGGTAAATCTCCAGGTGGTCGTGGAAACTCACTTTTTCTCTTCAAGCCTGGCAAGAACATAGAGAGTGAAGTTCTTGAGCAACATGAAACCCATTAATGCTGCAATGCCTCCGCCCACAGCTGAGGCGATCAGGATGGTCAGCGTGTTGTCCACCACCCTCACTGCAGCCATTACAGTCATAAAAAACACCAAAGGAATGATAACGTAAATACAATCTACATATCCTCAGTTTAAGGAGAGGTTCCAGAAAATGTACATTTTTTACAACTTGTATACTATTAGAGAGCTTTCTAATTCAAGAAGTTGGTGCCTCCACAAACGATTGGACCTGTGGTGCGGCTGTGGCTGCAGCCATCTCCCATGCCTGACACACCAAAACATAGATTTAAAATATGTACAGTTGTTTAAATGATGATGGGAAGTTTATCTCTATTGACCTTTTAGACCCCATTTTCACCTGGTTTTAAAATCTGTCCTGAGTGATCCGCTCACAAGTGGGCCGCTCTAAACACAGGTGTGAATGCCCCCAAGACCCATTGAGATCACACATTATTTTAGCAGTATGTACGCCTATGTGTCCTTGGCCACATTAAGGACCACCTACACGACTGTGAGCGGAACCACTTACTACATTTACAATACTTTTTTACTTAGAAATAAGCCCTCGGACTACAATCTGGCACATATACGTGTAATGTTGTGCTTGTTAATCAATGTGCATTGTCCTGAATTAATAAAATAAAATAAAATAAATAAATAAATAAGTCTCATGTCACAGAAACAACTGACAGTGAATCATGTTCCTGTGCTGCCTCCTCTTTAGTATGCACATTATGGGCGCATTAAGCTAGCCCCAATGAGTTTTCACACATTTGTGATTGGCCAATAATATACAGTATGTCAAGGGCATATAGTTCAATTAGTAATATCTACAGGGATGTGTTGTCAGATTGGACCGTTTTCAACATAATTCAGCTCTTTAGGACCAGCAGACTCAAATACGTCTTTGTCCATCATGCCATCATACTCTACAACTCCTCACTCGGGGGAGGAGGAAATAGGGTAAAGAGGACAGAACAGAACAGGAAGGAAGAGAAGGATTGGTAGCCACTCTTTCACTGTGCAATCAAGTAATTCATAATCTACTCACATACATACCTGGAATCACATACATACCTGGACACTCTAACTGCTCTTAACTACTAATTTATGTGAAATATCTTTTTATACATTATTAGGTTTTATTGTTATTATTTATCATTGTTATTGTTGTTATTTTAATACTGCTTTTTTATACCTTTTTGTGAGCTGCTGCGGCAAATTTCAAATACCTTGCGGGAGTTGTCCCAAAAGGAGTAAGAAAAAGAAGTCTAATTCATTTGTTGCTGAAAGTTGCAGATTTTTGTGTGTGCAGCTAGATGAAAAATGGGCTGGTTTAACCCTCTTAGGTCCAAGGTCATTTTTAGATATCTTCTCTGCTACTTTTAAGGGTGTTTGCATACAACTGATCCATTTGTTTTATATCAAAATGTCCAGAACATACTCAGCTTTCCGTATAGTGACACCTACAATTGTTCCAGAGCAATGTATGAAGAGATCATTTGGCCCTGAAGCTGAAATATGTCTCTAATCTCTTGTAAAAACATAACTAAACTCAATTGTTTTGCTGCTTGAACCAAGTTTACACAAGTATTGTGTTCATAAAACTAGTGTAATATACAAAGAAAATAGTAAATAAATTTCTAAAATTAAATTTTTTAATATCACTTTTTGGGTAGGAGCTTGTCAAACATTGCTTTGACTTGCCAGTGCGTCTTTTGTCCTCAGAGGAATAAGATAACTTGGGTAGGTCTTGAAAAACTATGTCTACTGCGTATATGTAGAAGAACTAATAAAAATACAATTTCACCTGAAGACCCCGTTTATATGTAAAATGAAAGGGAAAATAAACCAGAACCATCCCTCATAAATTTGAGCACACATTGCAGCATGGGTCTTGACCACTCACACTCGTCCACCACAACTAGGGTGAAGATGGTACTGTGGTTTCTTCCCTTCTCTTTGGGGTTGCGTCCAAAACAAGTGTACTGGCCTCCGTCCTCAAAGGTGATGTTCCACAGCAAGATGGAGATGTTGTTGTTACGATTCATCCCCACAAACTCCACCCGCTCTCGATATATATTCACATGTGGCACCGCCGTCTCCGACGCTATCACTGAATCACACACCTGGTAGGACCAAAAAGCTGTCAATCATCCAAAACAACCAAAGAAGTTACCTGGAAATGGATCTTTCTCTCAAAAAAAGGGTTCTTACCTTCTGCATGGTGCCGTTGTCATTGAATTGCCAGCTGAAGTAGAGGTCCTCGATGCCGATGCAGCTGGCATATGTGCAAGGCAACATGACCGTGCTGCCATTCACTGCCTGGAGGAAGGGAATCTTCCCCACAGACATCTCAAGGGCCTGAACAGACCACAGACCTGAGGAGGAAAGGGAATAGAAAACACAAGGTAAGACAGGCCAGGGTACAAATCAACTTTACAGTGCACAAGTCTGCTTAAAAGCAATAGTTCAACATTTTGTGAAATGTGCACCGGCTTTCCTGCTGACAATCAGATGAGAAGGTTGATACCACTCTCTATTGGCGTATCTGAACCAATCTTCTCTCTGAATCTATCTTCTCAAACTTTGCAAGTAAGCAAACAAGCATATTCCCAAAATGTTGTACTAGTCCTCAAATTTCAGTTGTTTTCTAGATAACCAAACCACATAATTAATCTTGCTGCATCTTAATGTATTTCTTCTGTTCATTCTAACAAAAAAAAGATAGCTATTGTCATAAATCCTGTGATCTCAACCCTTATTTTTTGTGCGGGTAGAAGAATGATTGACTACTGATTACTTTTCTTTCTTTCTTTGCAAGATATGCTGCGTAAACTATTCACACTGCTCTAATACCTGCATCTTGGACTCATTTTGTGGTCACATCACAAAACAAGTCTCTACATGACTGAGTAGGTTCATAGACAGTAACAGTAAATATGCCTAATAAATAGCAAAACACTGGAAAACAAGATTTAAAAGATCTTTTATGTGAGGTTAATCCAATCAAGTCACCTGATTATTCAAATGTATAACCATTTTGTAATTATTCTAAGTTAACATACAGGCTACAACTACAGCGGTGTGAAAAAGTGTTTGCCCCCTTCCTCATTTCCTGTTCCTTTGCATGTTTGTCACACTTAAGTGTTTCGGAACATCAAACCAATTTAAACAATAGTCAAGGACAACACAAGTAAACACAAAATGCAATTTGTAAATGAAGGTGTTTATTATTAAGGTGTTTATTATTGGGGGTGGCAGTAGCTCAGTCCATAGGGAGTTGGGTTGGGAACCGGAGGGTCACTGGTTCAAATCCCCGTATGGA
>NC_048419.1:10201858-10243892 GCF_013103735.1 Etheostoma cragini | reverse complement strand
GCAGGACAATGATCCTAAACACACCAGCAAGTCCACCACCGAATGGCTGAAGAAAAACAAAATGAAGACTTTGGAGTGTCCTAGCCAAAGTCCTGACCTGAATCCTATTGATATATTGTGGTATGACCTTAAAAAGGCTGTTCATGTTCGAAAACCCTCTAATGTAACTGAATTAGGACAATTCTGCAAAGATGAGTGGGCCAAAATTCCTCCAGAACGCTGTAAAAGCCTCATTGCACGTTATCGCAAACGCTTGGTTGCAGTTGTTGCTGCTAAGGGTGGCCCAACCAGTTATTAGGTTTAGGGGGCAATCACTTTTTCACACAGGGCCATGATGGTTTGGATTTTTTTTCACCTTTAATAATAAACACCTTCATTTACAAACTGCATTTTGTGATTACTTGTGTTTTCCTTGACTATTGTTTAAATTGGTTTGATGTTCCGAAACACTTAAGTGTGACAAACATACAAAGGAACAGGAAATGAGGAAGGGGGCAAACACTTTTTCACACCACTGTAAATAGGCAAACATCATAGATTATTTGTCCCATTGAGCATTTTAAAACATGTTACATTCTCATGATCTTGAGAACACACATACACCACATGTAATGTGTCCTTTCTGTGACATTACAGTAATAACTGAGGATGTATTGTTAGATGACTCTTGTATGAACTGTAACACAACAGTCACACGGCATCAGGAAGTCCCAGTCATTAAACACACAGGTGTTTTCAGTTAATGTGGCTCATTGGACACTTCTTCCCGGACTGTGATGGTGTGGTTAAACTGAGTGATGGACATCTTCCTGAGTCCACTGTTAGTGTTGTTGCACCTGTTAGTGCGGGGCGATGACAGCTTTATCATCCTTATTAGTAGAAAGAATTTGTGACCTATTAAGTTCCCCACAAAGCTCAGGCCCACCTTCAACCTGAGCAGTGTAATCAGCAGGAATAACTGAAAACACTTGTGTGGGTGTTCAGAGGCTTTAAATCTCACTTCCACCAATCCAAACAGATGAAAACTGCCATGCCTAATTATTGTTTCTCTTAGCAGGTATTTCACCTGCAGTTAGTTATATATTGCAGTACATCATTCCAGCAGGTCAAGGACAGACTGTAATGCAGGTCCGTTCTCTCCCTCTCTTTTTACACCATTAATTAACATTACCTTGTGCTTAATGCTTCCATCTAGTGTGTGATGTGTAAACTACATGCCTGCAAAGTGCCAGTACACATATGCAGAGGTTAGAGGGAGAAAACATAACACTGACACCTGAATAAGATGGATGGTTTCAGAGGAAGCTGTATTTTCTGCACTGCTTCTAACATTCCCAAGCTTTTGTCCTCTGTTTCGCGCATACTGTTACACTTTGCTCAGAAAACAGTCAAGGTCAATGTCCGACAAGCACAAATGCAGCAAATATGGACTGACATGGCTAAGGACAGCAGATACGGCGTCACACAGCAAAGGAGGCATACAGTACATGGGAATGTTGTTGATCATTCTCATCTCACCCTTGCTACCTTACAAAAGTCACTCACTCCAATCGTTTTGCTCAGCTGGTCCAATGCAGCACAGTGAGATTGCAAAATCAGTGAGAAACAGTGACGAGAGAGCAACAGCATCACCCCTCCCATCTCTCTCCTCGTGCGTATTGTGTCACTCGAGCTTTATTTATCTAAGCTTTTACAATGTTTAGGCAACATTGTATTTTCTTTCTTTCCATCTGTCCCTGTGTGTCCTCAAAATCTGTGTTTTCCATGTTTGTACCAAGCTGGCGACAAGAGACCAAGAACAAAACAAGTAAAATAGCATGTCAAATGATGCTTTTCTTCTTCAAGAACCTTGATCTCCTTCTTTCTAGTCTCTGACAACATGTAAATATACTCCAACATTACTACTTCTACTTAAACCAGTAGCCTCCGGCCCACTGTCTCTTTCTTATTTTTGGTAATTTAATTTCTTGTTGAGGGTTCTAGTTTGGTTTTGCAATGTGCTTCAGTTAGAAGTAGAACAGCTTCAGATGCTCCCGTTCCTAGCCTACATATGTCATCTTTAGAACAACTGTTTTTTTTTTAATGTATTCACATATCCTCCCAACACCATTTCTAAAAATATCTTGTACATCCAAGTAACAAAAACATATAGCCCAACCAATACTGGATTTTAGTAGCCAATGCTAAACTCGATATTTAGGAACTTAAAAAATGTTTACGAGTTATTGGCTTGATGACTGATAATCACATTTTTTTTTAACATAATTTACCACAAAATGTTGATACCCTTTTAAATATATGTATATTTTTCATTATTGTGATCACTGTATATACTGAACAGGATGTTTTGCAGTTGAAAAATCAACTTGTCAATGCCCTCTGGTGGATCAACACTATAATGGTGACACTGTTTCAATAAGCTTTATTGTAGTCTAGCTCTACAATAAACCACCAGCTATTATAATATGCAGTGGTTAACAACACATTAATGGCACTAGATAGCACTTCTTTAGATTTCAAGACTGGTATTTTAGATTAAGAACGGACAAGAATCCATGGTATTCATAAGAAGTCAAAGGTGTAAAAAGAGACTTAATTGAATGGTTGAGATGTTGAATCAACACATGGTGTCTTGCAGAGTGGAACAAAATTCTAAATTTACATGAACAGGGTATTGGAAACCAAAATGCAGAGACATAAGATCACTACAGCAGTGTTTCTGCTGCTTAACAAGTGTAATGTACAGTGTGGTACCTTCTTAACCACTTCATACAGGAGAAATATGGTAATGATGCTCATGGGAAACTGCTGCAGCATCTTTCTCTCTGCTACTAGGCCACCTGCATCTGCTGGTTAAGTCTACCGTGCAGTTTGGGCTATAAAAGGTCAAAATGTTTGTTGTTCATTCTAAATAAAGACCACACCTGTAAGCAAGAAATAGCCATTCTTGTTCTGAATACAACATTAAAATGTTTACTCTGCAACACATTTCCACTGTTGGGACAGTTTATGTGTGTAAATGGGAGATAATATTTTAAATGGATTGAGAATTATTATAATCAATTTTACCAGAGTGGTAATGTTTTAAGAGTAGCAGCCGACACTTCCTACTCATAATGTCAGAGACCATTTTCTCATGGATGGTTCATCTTTTAATGTGTGCTTGCTGGACTATTGCTCCGCTGATGCTCCACACCCATGAGTAGGTAAAAAACAACCTGAGAAGTATGTACTGTTAGTAGTGAGTAATAAATGTAGAAACAATGTTAGAAATGGTGTTAAACATAAATATATTGACCATCATATTAACAGGTATTGTTTACTCAAAATAGTGAGTTTTTTACATAATGGCAAATGCATGATACATGCAGAATGGCAACATCTATGCCAGTCTGCAGGATGTGTAAGTGTCAATTATGACGGAAATTAGATTTAAATGGGATGCATTTTTTTATTGGAAATGTCAGGTTGGCATCTCAGGCAAAAAAATAATCAAATAATCACTCCTGACACTGTGTGTCAAAACACTGTAACACACATAGTACACTATCACCACTGTCAGTCTCAGATCTCCGACTGAATTTACTTGAGACAACACTGTCAGATCTGGAGATCCACTGTGATGTTACTGTACGGTCTGTAAAACTCATTCTTAATCTCAGGAATTGATTAATCGAATGAAATTAAAAGTGATGTTTTACTAGACACTGCTTGTCCGGCACAATATGCTGTAAATGTCAGGGCCTCTTCTAGAGTGACTGCAGTCTGACACAGCTTTCCTAGCACAAGGGCCACTCTTCTGCTGACATTTCCTTCTGAGGACACACAATACCAATCCAAACCTATGCATTACAGATGATGCCAAACTGAAGGATTGCAATAACTATTGTCCAAACACTTTATCTTCATAGTCCTTATCTGTTTCTGGGCAAAACCAGCAGCACAATTTGCTCATGAGATTAAAAATGCAACTGCTGCAATAATCAGGCAAACTAGTCATGTCACCAAAGCATTAACCTTCTGTGAAACCTACTGTATCGACACATGCTCTAAATACAATTTCAGCTAACACCTACATAGCTCAGAAGCTGATGAAGGTCAATGTTAGATTTGGGAAAGCCACAGTATCATTGCTCTGCATAATAACACAGACACTGATGTTGGCACAAGCTTTTGGTATTTATTAGGGAGTGAAAACAAAAAACAACTTTGAAATTTTCCAAAAAGAGAAATGAGGAGGCAAAGTGCACATCAGCTGTGGCATAACATTCACAGAGCAACTAAAGAAATGTGACGTAAAGTGAGAGCCAGACATTACCAAGCAGCATAGAGAAGATCAGGCCGACAGCTGTGTGTGGAGGGCTCAGCCTCGGGACTTCAACCCCAACCCACTGGACCTCCATGGCAGCCAGATCTGCTCCGAAACAAAAACTGCTGCAGGATCCAGCAGGCTCCAGATAGCTCGTATAATATCCTTTAGTACAACTTGGCCTCTGGGGTTTACTGGATTAAATCTGGAAGGTGCTGTCTGGGTTTCTGGACACCAAACGATGCACGTCCCAGTTGGGCTCCTTCACTAGTCCCGGGGGTACGAGGACTGCCCGCCAACCCTCACAGCACTCCTGTTGAAGAGACTGTAGGTTAGACAGAGGGCAAATGAGAGAAGGGAGAAGAAACACAAAGAGAGAGAAGGAAAGAAGAAAAAAGTTAAACTGAAATCCCAAAATAGGACATTTACAGTAAGTCCCTATATAAGCAAAGACAGTATAAGTTTATTTTTTATTTTGCAAATATAATGTGTGATTGCATGTTTCCTGTGTGATGGCTATTGTGAAAGGGGAACGGTAAAGGAAAAAATAGAACATGCACATTTCAAGTTTTGTCATGCCTACCTGCTCCTGCAGCCGGTGTTTGTGCCTGCAGGCTGCCTGCACAGCTGAGTCAGGGTGGACAGGACAGTAACGGAGTGGCAAACACTGCGCACAGTCAGGGTTCACTCAAGGAGAATCCACTAGCCAGCACTTTCACTGCAGAGCCAGCAACGTTGCAGCGCCAGCCAGGATGAGAGACAATTAGAAAAGAAAGGGAGAGACAATCAGAAAGACAGACAGAAACGCAGAGAGACTGACGGACAGGAGGAAAAGCCGTTGCTCTCATTCCTACTTAGCAGAGCACCAATGACACTGACTCTTCTCCCTGCCCGTCCCTCCGGCTACCTCACAACTTTTCCCTGTCCTCTCCGTTGGCTGCATGCCACATCTCTCTCTCTCTCTCTCTCTCTCTCTCTCTCTCTCTCTCTCTCTCCTCATCCCTCAGCCCCTCCTCCCGCACCTGCCCCTGTGTCCCACGTATTCTCTTTCTCTCCTCCATCCCCCCCATTCACTCCTCCTCTCTGTGCTCTCCTCCCTGCCTCACCCTCCTCCCCATCTTCTGACTCGGGGTGTGTATGCAGACCCAGGCACTTTTGTCAGAGTGTTTGTGAAGATCAGAGAAAAGTTCTGCAGTGCAGGTTAAGGAGGAGGTTGTGTTAAGCATCCCCAGGGCGGGACCAGACACAGCCCCATATCTAAATCATCCATTCATAAAAAGACATGTTCTTTCACTGATAACGTCATCTTTAAAGTATCTAACTCAGCATCACAGAAGTACAAAAGGGAGGGGAAACAGCACAATAGTTACTTTCTATCATCTATCCTATTGCTGCACAAATACAATTTGAAATGTCTGAGTTTTTAACTGGAATGCACCTTTAAACATTTTCCACATTTCTATATCCTTCCATAGATGGAAAGACATTTTTCTATGACTCTCCTCTCCTCCTTTCCTAAAAGGCAAGCTCCTGCCGGTACTCATGTTCCCCTGGCTCAGGATAATCCACAGCCACCGGTGATGTGTGCATGTATGTGTCTCCAATGTCTAGAAGGTCAAACTATCTTGTATATCATGAGGCATTCATTACTCTCATGTGATCAGTGCAATGCAGCTGCAGGTACATTATAATATGAGGCGGTGTGTGCAGTCATTTTTTACAACGGGACAGCTCCTTTCAAATAAATGTACAAACACATCAGTCATCAACAGCTTACCAATAGCATGTGTCTGCACTATTCACTGCAGGACATGAAAGGGCTTAGCTATCGGTCAATTTTAGACCTGGCTTACGCTACATTCATACAGTGGGGCTCGAAAGTTTGGGCACCCTAGGTAAAAATTTGTATTAATGTGCATAAAGAAGCCAAGAAAAGATGGAAAAATCTCCAAAAGGCATCAAATGACAGATTAGACCTTCGTACATGTCACAAAAAGTTAGATTTTGTCTCCATCATTTACACTTTAAAAATAACAGAAAACAAAGAAATGGCGTCTGCATACGTTTGGGCAGCCTGCAGAGTTAATACCTTGTACATCCCCCCCCCCCCCCCCCCCCCCCCCCCCCCTTTGGCAAGTATCACAGCTTGGAAACGCTTCTTGTAGCCAGCCAAGAGTCTTTCAATTCTTGTTTGAGGTATCTTTTCCCATTCTTCCTTACAAATGTCTTTCAATTCTTTGAGATTTCTGGGTTGTCTGTAACGCACTGCTCTTTTAAGCTCTATCCATAGATTGTCAATTACGTTGAGGTCAGGAGATTGTGAAGGCCACGGCAAAACCTTCAGTTTACACATCTCGATGAAATCCACTGTGGATTTCGAGTTCATTATTCATCTGTAGAAGTCATCCTCTCTTTAACTTCAGATTTTTCACAGATGGCATCAAGTTAACGACCAAAATTTGCTGGAATTTTTTAAAATCCATTTCTCCTTCTGCACGTGAAATGTTCCCTGTACCACTGGCTACAATACAACCCTAAAGCATGATTGATCTCCCCCCATGCTCAACAGTTGGACAGAGGTTCTTTTCATTTAGTTCTGTGCCCTTTCTTCTCCAAATGTACCTTTTTTTTCATTCCGGCCAAAAAGTTCTATTTTAACCTCATCGGTCCACAGAACTTGTTTCTACAATGCATCAGGCTTGTCTATATGTTCATTTGCAAACTTCAAACGCTGATTTTTGTGTTGAGGACATAGAAGAGGTTTTCTTCTTATGACTCTTCCATGAAGACCATATCTGTGGAAATTGATGGAGTGCCTTCTGCAGGTAGGGAATGAGTCCTTACCCCAAGTATATATATATATATATATATATATATATATATATATATTATAAATAAAATGTATTAATATTAAGTGAAGGAGTTTAAAGGCCTTGGGGTCTTGTTCACAAGTGAGGGGACCATCAAGCGGGAGATTGGTTGGAGAATAGGCGCAGTGGGTGCGGTAATACATTCCATTTATCGCACCAGTGTGACGAAAAGAGAGCTGAGCCTAAAGCAAAGCTCTCAATCTACCGGTCCACCAGGTCTGCCAGTTTTCATTCCTACCCTCACCTATGGTCATGAAGGCTGGGTCACGACCAAAAGAAAGAGATTCAGGGTACAAGCAGCCAAAATGGGTTTTCCCAGGAGGGTGTCTGGCGTCTCCCTTAGAGATAGTGTGAGAAGTACAGTCATCCGGGGGGAGCTCGGAGTAGAGCCGCTGCTCCTTTATGTCGTAAGGAGCCAGTTGAGGTGGATTGGGCCTGGGGAGGTGTTCTAGGCACTACCAGCTGGGAGGAGGCCTCGGGGAAGACCCAGGACTAGGTGGAGTGATTATATCTCCACCCTGGCCTGGGAACGCCTTGGGATCCCCCAGTTGGAGCAGGTTAATGTGGCTCAGGAAAGGGAAGTTTGGGGTCCCCTGCTGGAGCTGCTGCCTCCGCGACCCGATACCGGATAAGCGGACGAAGATGGGTAGATGGATGGATTAGAAGAAAAAGGAAAAAATGTTTAAAAATATTGAAATTAAAATCAATATCACAATATCACATTTTGTCAATATAGTGCAACCCAGGTTCATTAGAAAAAAAGGTGGCTGCTGAGTGGTTAAACTGAGTTTAATATTGGGGAAAAGGAGAATTGTGAGTATTAATTGGATGCCACTGAAACCACTGTGACAGAGTGTGCCATCTGAGTCAAGGTACAGTTATACTGAAAGAGGACAAGAAGACAGCTACACATCCATATTGGACTCATCATCCAGATTCTGCTTACAGAACTATTTCTTTTACACAAGAAGGAAAGGAGAAATTGGCAACTCTGAAGGACTGTAGCTCAGATTTACATTGGCAGGTTCAGTCACTAAGACCAATGCAGGTATACTTGCCCTATAAATATATATTGTACTGTACTTTACAAAAAACCTAACACTGTAATATATTATTCATTGAACAGATAATTATGCACATACTGTATGCAGACTCCATAGGATCTTTTTCTTTAGTAGCTCAGGCAAAGTAAATGAAACCTACAATGTGTCTTGTGTAAATTATGTGAAAAATGTGTCTTACTAAGATGTTAGACTATTGCTATTATACTAACAGTCCATAGTATAAGCAAGATTCAGTGGAGCAGATTAGTGAAGGGGAAACTATACAAACACAGCAGCCAGCATGACAAAAATGTAGCACTAGCAAAAACCACTAATAGGTCATAATGAGCATACAGTATACAAGCAGGTGAAGTGTGGTGCGAGGTGACATATGGGGAGTGGGGGTTGGTTTGACGGATATGGAGCTCTAAAGTGAGAGATCATGTGGCCAGGCTGCGGGCTCACCGCTCTCCTCTTCAGGCCCCTCCACTGGAGTATCAATGCAGCAGCAGTGGGAACTCTTCCAGAACTGCAAAGAAAAAAAAAAACAGCATTTTGCTGCAGAAAGACAGGGTGCTGCTGCAGACCTGTGCAGGACAACTGTAAATACACAGTGAGAGTGAGCCCATGAACAGACACACAAACATAACCGCATGCAATGTACCATACAGATATTAATTATTTTATGTCCCATGTTATTATAATAGATGCCATGCAGATGCACCCTTAGCTTTTAAAAACGCATAGGTGTCATTTGCTCTTACTGCAGCAAAATGTTTGCTGATCCAAAGGGAAGAGAAAAAGACACACATATCAGGTCTCACTGTACATTAGTGGGTTAAAGCAATACAAGTACTCACACAATGAAAACTTAATGGTGGAAGAAGTAATTAGATATTTGGTCTGTGACTTTTTTCTGTTTTTTTGTTGTTTATGTTTCATTTAGTAGTTTGAATTTGTAGTTCTTTCTTGCAACACTGTTGATTGTTGAAGAAAAATAAATGAAATGAAATGAATATATTGTATTTTGTCACTGTCAGGTGTTACCTTGCATGTCCAAAGGCGTCTCCTTTGAGAAAATGAAAGAAGACTAATTTGAGTTCAGACAAAATTTCCTCATCCCCATCTAAATATTTGTTACACCCACAGACGGACATACACTAATAGCATGTTCATGAGAAAAATTGAAATAGGTTTTCTGCTCAACAGTGATGACATATTCCATTATTAGATGCATAAGTATTTACGTAGCCTTTTACAGTGACTATACAGTACAGTTAGTAGGCTACATGTTATGACAACCACACAAACACACACATTTGAGCTGATTTCCTTAAAACAACAATATAGTCGGCTGTAAAAGACAGAAGGAAAGAAAAAACCTGTTCAACAGGCATGTTTTCATTCCATAAGAAGTCCATAAGAGCAAAAACAGTCCGTGTGGAGAAGATTGTGGTTTTATCTTGTGTTCTCCCAAACGAGTCACCACATGTCCTAGGTTACAGTTCCTCTCCACCATGACTTGAATACTTGTTCCATGTAAAAGTAAACATAAAAAAAATACTTATTAAACATCACTGAAGGATGATAAATAGGGGAGTTAAAGATACCACCAGGGGGTGTCCTCCAGTACATGCATCCTCTGTTGTTTTTGTGGATTGATGCTTCATTCACGGGAATAGCAAACTCTCACATTTTCCAGTAAGTTTTAATGTGGGTAACGTAACAACAAAGCCAACAGTAACTTCATGATTGTGCAGTAGGTGTACGTCGTTTTTAAAACAACAACAAAAAGTCCCACTAAGACTTTTTCAACTCAGGCCAGGAAGTGTGACTGTAGATCATTGTCATGTACTGTGTGACACATAGAGGAGTGGCTGACAGTTGGTATTTCACACTCACCCACTCAATCTGTTCTCAAGAACTGATCTCTCCCCACACACAGATTTTTTTGTATCAAAATACACTTGATGCAACTTAATCATTTCAAAAACAGTTCTTTATTGAAGAGTTGCTTAATAAAGATATGACAATTTCATCATATATTTGTCAATGTTTAAAAATATTTACAGTATGCACAAAATCTTAATACAAAATCACTTGCACAATGTAGTAAACATCTGGCTTTGTTTAGCACTCATAAATCTCATGGAAGACTTTCTGGCAGCAAAAACTGTGTCAACTGATGCTTTTGGAAATTGAACAGGAGAAACATCTTTCAACAACACCAATGTTGAAGAAACACTGTTTGCACTGGTATGGGGTGCTTTTAGCAAAGAGCCAAATGAAACTGGCTCTTCTCTTTAAAAAAAATCTATAGTCCATTTATGCAACGTTGAAAATTCCCGAGTTTTCTCAACATTGATTGAAGGCAGTAGGTTTTCTGCAGCAGCTGTATGGAAATCCAGTCAACTTAGCACGAAGATACAAAGTTACAGCAGTCATGTACAACAAACTTACATCCATAAAACATATAGAAATTAAAGGGGAACTCCACCGATTTCCACATCAGAGTTTACAGGTGTCGGGGAGTTATGTGAAGACGTTATATAAAACTTTATGTGGCTGCAGAGGAGCTACACACTCTAATCAGTTGCCTCACATGATGTCACTTGAGTCAGCAACGGTTGGGACGGAAGACTACAAGTTTAAAAATGAAAGGTATGGGGGTATGGAGTTAGAGAAAAGTGACTTTCACTGACCTCTGTGGCACGCTTTTTGGCGCTGCCTGAGCCCAAAACCTTGAGGCTACATTAGCCTCTAGTGGCAACACACCCAAGTCCCTGCCCAAACTGTCGGCAGTTGACTTGCATTGTGGATAATAATTTAAGCGGCAGATTGTGACAAAAAGGATGTATGCAATCGATTTTGATGTTGTTGTTTTTTTAAAACTGTCCATCGTGAGTCTGACAATATTGTTTTTAAAGCAATGCTAAATCAGGGGAGTACTCTTAACATGGACAGGAATGTATGGTGTAAATTAGTGACCATATTGTCACTAAATTCTGTACAATAAAAACACATCATCTAAATTTTTAAATCACCTTAATGAAAGAAAAAAGGCTGATGAATGACCATTCTTATCAATCAAGTGTGAATCATCACCATCAACATCATCGCAGTATAGGTCCCGCCCCTTCCACGTCAGTCGATGGGCCATGGGCCAAACTGAAACATCAAAGTGCACGTCAAACAAATTGTTCCCAAATATGGCTTCTTTCATTTTAGATAGTTCTTATCACAAAGTCTGTTCAGAACTAATAGATATCTAAAAGAAATTCCATGATTACATAAAAGGATCAAATTTGGTGCAGTCAGCACTACAGCTGTGAATTGACCATGCAGTTAGAAAAGGCTAGAGTCCGACCGATACATCGCCGGGCCGATATTATCGGCGGGCCGATATTATCGGCCGATATTAGGCATTTCCTGATCTATCGTTATCGGCATTAATAATGACAGATTTTTTTTAAATATTCTTTCATCAGAATCATTTGTAATGGCAAATTAATTATTCTGATAAATTAATATTTAAAAAATAAAATAAAACGGACGGTCAACCATGTTATGAATGTTGCACAATTTGTCCACCAGAGGGTGCTGTACGACATCCCTGTTTGCTACACTGATTCATTTTTTGTTATTGTGTTTTTGTTCAAAGGACTTTAAGTTTCTTATCTTAAGTTTGTATTTTCATACATTTTATTTATCAGAACTTTATAATATTTTGATGTTCCTCTGTTCTGTTGTTACAATAAAAGAAATTATTATCATATTATTTTAGTGAGAACTCATAAATAACTGCAAATAACTAATGTTAGGGATATCTGTTTGTTTTTTTACGCGTTTCTGGATTTATAAAAAATATATTTAAATCAGCCGATATATCGGAACATCGGATTTTTTAATAATCAAATATTTTTTCCGGCATCGACCTTAAAAATTGGTCGGGCTCTAGAAAAGGCCCTCCATAGTACTATCGGAAGGTCTTCTACTATCTCTTACTCTACAGTTTTAAAACTCTCAATAAAATTACCTTAGTAATTACATTACTGGCAACTTTTGGTAAAAAAAACATATAAAAAGGGTATAAAAATTACCCTAAAAATTTCATTTGTCTTTTTCAGCAGAGTGGACACAAACAGTCAATCAGACTCCACATGAAAAGAAGAGGAGCTTTGGCTGTCTGGCCCTCACAACACAGTTGGGTCCTTCCGCACATGTTCCCGCGGTTGCATGTCAGTGTCAAGTTCCATGTGTTTTCTTCTGTAGATCTTCACCGCCACGAAGATACAGAGGAGGATCAGAATTACAGCACAGGCGCCTCCAGCTGCCGCTGCCAGGATGCTGATCTCAGACAACGAAACTAGAAGCAACAAGACCCAGAAAGTGATAAGAGTGAGGGAAAATAAGTGCTGCCTGTTGGGAAGTTTCGGAGAACAAAATAGGGATACCATAATAATGCAAAATAAAACCCAATGATTTAACACACTGTGGGTATTCAAAGTGCTCTTCAGCCAGACACAGGCTCTCCCTGTAGAAAGGCCTGAGTAAGACAGTGGAAACTACCACATTTGAAATACATGTTGAAAAACTGATGGCAATGACTAAAAGGCAAAAGTAAAATAAAGGCTTTGCCAACATTTAATTTAAATTCTTTTTATTGGGAATAACCCCTTGAGATTTTGCATCTTATTTTCAAGAGGCTCCTTTAGACCTTTCTCTCACTGTAGTACATTTGATGCTGATAAAATGTGAAAGACATTTCTTCCAAACGTCCAGTGCTACCAGTCTGACCTTTGTTGACGACTCTGAGGAAGATCTCTCCATTGCTGCCGTGCACATCTGGACGGTTGCGCACCTGACAGATGTAGGTGCCATTAAAGGTCGAAGGCACATTGAGCAGGGTGATGGAAACATCCCGTCTCAGAATATCTCCCGACCACACCGCCTGATCTTTAAAACGCCCTTGCGTGGGAGGGTATGCTACGTCCTGGTAGTAAAACACCTGATACAGACACAAACACACACACCAACATTGCAAAGAGTGTAAAAGTCCCAACAAACTAGCAAGCATGAAAAAAGTCAATGGCTCGTATGATCTGCTTTTGACATTCGCAAGCTATTTTTTCTGATTGTTTCCGGTGGGTTGCTTCCTCTATTTGCATAAGAGCCATCAACATTTTTAGACTGAGAGCTGTTAAAAGAGGGAAAATATATAGAGTGACTATTGTTGATGAGAATGGATGAAAATTAAACAAATATGTAATTTATCTGAAAATGTCAGACTTATACATTTTTACTAACCTATAAAAATCAGAAATTGGATTGAAAAAATTATAATAACATTATTAAAGCAGATTTGAAGCACTTTCATAAAAACACAGTTTCTACACACCGATTCTTCCAATCCTGAATTTATGGCTCGGAAGTTCCAGGACACTGTGACGGACTGAATCGACACTGGGTGAGTAGAAGTGAAAGTACACTTCAGTTTCACATCTGTGCCATTGACCGCCTCCACTTCTTTCGGAGTGTAAATATCTATTCCACTGACGTGTCGCACCCCTGTAACAAAGACAAGCAAGTTAGAAACAACACTCATCATTACCTTCACCTTCCGCTGACCTTACACACCGTCATTACACACAAACCTCCATTACTGACTCATGACTCATTCATAGAACACAGGTTACAGTAAAGTGCCTCAGTTTTAGAGCATTTCATTAAACCATCCAAACAAGAGCAGAGCTGTTTGCACCAAACATAGTTCTCACTGCTTATTTAACAAAGAAACGTCCTTGACAGTTGAGAGCAAAGGGACAAAGTAAGCCTCAGATATCGGGTGTTCATTGTTTGTATAAACTGTGAGTCCATTTCTTGTGACGATAACTGCCCACAATCTTTTCTACAGCCCCTGCTTGAGATTGGAAGAGGTGGTTTTCTACTTCTCTGTTAGACTTCAGTGCTTTGGAACAGCAAACAAGAGAGCAGGTAATCCAAATAATATAGTAGTTACTTTGCCTACTATGGGTTAATGATTGCATGTGTGTACAAGTTCAGTGGGTCACATGGGTTCTCCCTTTAAAGATAAATACACAACTAATGTTTTCTGAAAAACAACCGGTTTGGATGTTTGTTATTTAACATCTGTTCAATAATACATCTTAGGGAACACCAAATGAACAATTTCCATCATGTTTTACTTGAAGCAAAGTATACTGACAATTGTTCGCCTCCTTGATTTAGCTCAATATTTGCGCTAAATCTGCATCACACTGTCAGCCACAGTGATGCAGATTTAGCTCAGACCTGCGGACTCTTCCTGTGGATTAAAGCATTACTTCTAATAAATTGCAAAGGAGAAGCCAAGAATGTTCTGTAATCCTGGACTGTAGAAGAAGATTAAAGGTCCCATGGCATGAAAATTCCACTTTATGAGGTTTTTTAACATTAATATGAGTTCCCCCCAGCCTGCCAATGGTCCCCCAGTGGCTAGAAATGGTGATAGGTATAAACTGAGCCCTGGGTTTTCTGCTCTGCCTTTGAGAAAATGAAAGCTCAGATGGGCCGATCTGGAATCTGCTCTTTACGACCTCATAAGGAGCAAGGTAACCTCCCCTTTCTCTGCTTTGCCCTCCTAGAAAAATCTGGCCCAACCATGAGAAAGAGACAGACATCATGGCTTTCAAACAAGCAAAGCATGGCAGTTGGTCTAAGCCCTGTCTTTCCACCAGGATAAACCAGAGCAGTGCTTTTTGACTTTGTTTACATGTGCAGCGCCAGCCGGAAAAATAGATTAGAATGTGTCTGCTATTTTACCAAACTGGAAGACAAAGAACAAATGCTACATTTTAAAAGGATTAAAACCAAGATTGGCAGCAATATGCAACAGTTGCTTGCAAACCATACAGTTAATTTAAACAGGTGTGTTGTTTGTGATTATTTTAGAGCTGACTTCTAGTACAAGTACATCCAATACCTCTAGCTAAATCCATACAGGAAGCCTCTTCACATGACATTTTGTTCTTAAATACAAACACCTAAATAATAAACAGATGTTTTGCAGACACAATGTAAACAATTTTTTTTCAACTGAACTAACACCATTAAGCTTTCCAACCTTAGACATTGCAGGTGAGTGCTGCCATATACAGTATCAATATTCTATCGACATCGATATGTGAGCCTAGACATCGACTATCCTAAATTTTGGATAATGTAGTATAGTTATATGACACACGTTGTCTTTTTCTGGCTTTAAAGGCTGTTTTAAAGAAAAGTGATGTATTTTTGTGACATTACTAGACCGTACTAGCTATTTGCTTATTGGTCTTATTATTAGAATTATATTCACATTACTGATGATTATTTATCTAAAATCTCATTGTGTAAATAATTTGTTAAAGCACCAATAGTCAACCCTACAACATTGTGCAATATTTACAATGATGTATTTGATCAAAAATATTGTGATATTTGATTTTCTCCATATGGCCCAGCTCTACAAACAGGTCTGTGTTACTTAGAAAGTAGGCTACTGTTTAGTTTCAGCTCTTCCATGTTATGACCCTGGGGACATAGGAACGATTACTTTTGTTACAAAGCCTGCTCCATGTTATCTATCCGTGCCCTTGTGACGCCTTAACAGTCAGCCTGCACTCCAACTAGGACCAGATATCTAGAGAAGCACTCTCATGGTAGATGGTTTACGACTTACTCACTTCTACTACAAGTTTACAAGTCTATCATTTCTGCCATAGACTCATTTGTAGTTCCAGCTAAAGGAGAGCCAACATTCAAACATATAAACAGACATCCCCACCACACCAAAGCCCAGAACACCCAACCAGGAGGTCCCAAGCCTGCTTGTCCTGACCTTTTTATTCAAAACTTGTAGAATATCTGAGAAAAACTAAATTGGATGTAAACACCACAGAAAGAGATCTTATCAAAGCCAACATACTATATGTCTCTGTGCCAAACTAGTCATCCATCTTATGTCAAGTTTGCATGCCTTTACTTTCTGGAATTAATTCAGCAGCAATTGTACATTTAAATTGTGAGCATCAAATATCCATATTCAAGTTTAGCATGCTGCTAATCTGTAGATGAATTGTATCTGCAGTCACTGTTAGTGATAGCCAGTTATTATGAGTAGATGATATATTGTAACTAAAATACATATATGTGTATCGAAAGGAGTTGTGACACAATGGTTTGAAGATAAACTTGTGACACACATCCAGGCCTTCATTGTGTATGTAAATTTGGTAACATTACATAATAGGCCTAAGTTTGAGTTTAGTACACAGTACTCAGTAGGCTGTTTTTACCTGTAGGTTTTAGCCTACTCACTGGTAAAAGTATCCATCAGACAGGGCCAACTGAAACTCAACAAGACCTTACAGACTTCTTAGTGGTCACAATTAGGCTTCTTACTCCGAAAAGCAATCTTAACTTGGGTTTTGTCTGAGGAAGCGATAAAGCAGCCCAATCCAGGAAGTTGGTTAAACTCACCTGGCACCAGGAATCCTCCCAGGAGAGGCAGAAGCCATATCCGATACATGGGATAAAACATGTATACTGCCTTAACTGCAGCCGGTTAATTCCTCTGTAAAAGTCCCTTCATGTACAGTTATTTAACGGGTTCATGAACGCAGACGTCCCCGCAAAAAAGAGCCTTTTTTGTGAATCTTCTCTTCGGTGGTGAAAATGTGTGTCACCCTGCGTACACACCTGATGGGCGGTGTTTACTAGAATTAATTTTCTTCTGACTGGTGCCACCTCGTGGACACAGTATCGAATCACAAACAAAATCAGGTACTCACATTAAGAGCCGATGGTTCAAGCGCCAATGTGTGGAATCAAAGATGGACAATCGTGGAAAATGTGTCTAAAAATGTGTACTTTGTGATAGCAATAGTGTTTGCATGTTGTATCATGGTAAGCAGCAGAAAAATATTTCAAGATTTATACAGGTCAATGTTTGTGTCACTGAAATACATCTACGTCTGAAACCTTGGCCATTTCATTTTGTTACTTTTCTACACACCTGCATATGACATAGTTCTGCCCATTTCTAATTAATTATTATTTACTGTTTATCTCTGAGTAAATACTTTTTTAAAGACAAATAAATACATATATGTTGCTTGGAAAACATTTGTATGTGATACAGTTTTTTTTCAAAAGAAAGTTCAATTACCTTGTTACATTTTTTTAATGAAATTGTCCATCTCATTAAAATAGCCTAGCCTACTATAAACATGCAAATATTTTACACAAAGTTAATTTTATTTTTAAAGTTTCCATACAGTTTCCACTCTTTTATGACAAGTTCACGTTATGCTTCCCCTGGCATTAACACGTTTCAGACAGTAGCAATTGTAAGCTGGAAGCATGTAGAAATTACAAAACAGTGCTTGGTGTAAACAAACAGCCATACAAATGCATACTGCAGGGTCAGGCAAGCATGCAACCTGTTGTAGTGCTCTTGGGCATGACACAGATAACCTGTTTCACGGGTCACAAGCAAGATCATCTTTAAGAGAACATTAATTCCTTCTTATAAGAGAATGTGTTACAACAAAGAACAGAAGGATGGTAAGAACTGATATAACACATTCTAAGTGGAGTTTAAAACAAGAAGATCACACAGATTTTCATACTGACAGAATATTTATTTAAAAGTAAAAGTGACTGTCTGTCTGGCTTTTAGTTGCTGTTGTACATGAGGACAAGTAGATCTTGCATTTGTAACTCAATATTGCACCAAGGCCTTGTTTCTAGTTCTAATACAGTAGGTCTCATTGGACCTGGAAATGTAAATTACTATATAAATCCAATCAAACAACAACCTTCAACAGTCATTTCTACAACAAAGCCAAGAACAAGTCATATGGGTCCCAAACTGCAAAGAAAAAAAGAGAAGGAGGAAAGGTTTTAACATGTTTTACATAGTGCCAGTCAATTCCCGCTCTATGCCTCACTGAAACCAAAGATTAAAAATTCAGAGTTTGTCCTAAAGAAATTGCTGAGAACGGCCAAATAAAACTGGGACTCCACATTGACACATGGTTTTCTGAACATTAAAGTGATTTTAGGGATGAAAAATAGCCTACTTGCAGTTTTATTGATTACTCTGAGGACAACCTCTCCATTTCTGATGTGTATGTCTGCAGAGCTGCAGTGACCAACACAAATGTAACTCACATTTCTGTGCTCTAAGGAGTTTGCACATTGTATCTTAGGAATTCATCCAAGTATCCAGACTAGAAAAGATTTGACACCAAAATGCTTAGAAATGCATCTAATGTTATATTATTTACATTAAATAAACTCATTTTGTAGAATTCGCTGTGCTGGAGAGAGTCATTAATACTTAAGAGAAAATGACACAAAGCGCCCCAGATTTTTTTGTGTTCCATTTCTGGAGCTATAAATCATTAGTTGTACTGTTGTTAATGCCTACAAATCGAATTGTATACCAACAAGTAAGGTCTGCATTGTTACACCCACATGAATCAACATCAATATAAGTTTGAGAATAAAGCAACAACACCAGGGACATTTTGCATTTTGGTCAACCCTCTCCTTTGGTTACTGGTTAATGGTTGTATCGGTGTGTAAAGTTCAGAGGGTTGATTGGAACACTGCCTGTGTTTGCCAAATAACACCGATCAACCTTGGTACATTTTTTACATGCACACCCATGTGTAACATGACATGCATGCATGTATAGCTTGAGGTGGCTTTTAATTAGTTAGTTACTTTTTAAGCATGCTGTTGGCATGCAGGGACTGGCTCAGTGGTTTGCCTCCAACCTCCAAGACTGATCAGCCCGTTACATTTGATAAATTGTTCTATTACTCTGCACCCATCTCCCATGGAATAACACAAGGCTCCTTATTAGGCCCTATTTTCTTTTCTTTGTTTACCCCTATGCTTCCCTTGGGGTCTAATAATAATGGTGTCTTTTATCAAGTGGCATGCCTTTTACCTATTTTTTATTTTTTCTTTAATCTCTACCTCTAACTCAACATACACATCAAAAGAAAACATTAGAATCACTTACAGATGGAGCGTTGAGAAAATCAAACAAAGATCAGCGCCACACAAGAAAACAAAAATCAAACACATCTAATGTAAAATAAATGAATAAAGTAGAAATAATACTTTCATTGTTTTGACAGCTTTTTGTTTTGTAAGACAGAGAAATTGTTGAGAGTATGATCATTTACTTCATAAATACAAATAATTTATTTGTGAATGGACGTCTTTGTCTCAAAGAAAATTAATGGACCAAATGAAAAACATTTCAAATTTCAAGTTGACAAATGAGGTGTGCTGGAAAATACTACTAACTTCAAAAAGAAGTAACATCACCCAACATTGCTTAGAGCACCTTTACTATCAAACCACTTTACATCACAGGTAAATGTATAACAGTGGCAATTGTAGTCTTTGCTAACCAAAGACTGTTATTGTTGATAGCTAATGTTGGCTTAATTAGCATAGTCATAACTTTATTGCCTAATTTAGGTTCAATCTATATGTAACGTTACTAGAGGTAGACCTATGTGCATACCCAGTCTTGCGCCAATGTTCTTCCATGCATTCCATCCATTGGTTTGCACTGTGCGTTGCACAGGAAAATGTTAAAGACAATTCAACTCTGGCAGCAGCAATATTACAGGATTGAATTTGCTTGTCGCTCCACGTGTCAGATTGTCTGCCTGCTCAAGCTCTCATTGAAAATGAATTACTAATCACATTGCTGTGTCTAACCAGCCGGTACACGCGTGACATTAACAATGGCGAACATCAGCCTCCTGTTCACTTCTATTCTGTGCAAGCGAAGGGGAAATTTGCTTTTCCAGTGGCAAAGCAAATTTGCGTGGAATTCAACATTGGTGAAATCTGACCAGCGAAATCACAGCCTCAACCAATAGCAAAGCAGTGTATGTAGTTTCTCCTGCTTGGATGTAGTTTTCCAAGTAGGCTAATATGGAAAAACATTGATTGTTGCTGTGTCTAACCAGTCAGTATTGGCTCGGCAGGTAATGATCCCTCGCCTGCATTTGCCTATGTGTGATCATTATACTAAATTTGTGGTGACCTCATTTTTGGCATGTGCACCCTCGAACTGGGGACACTCAAAAGGGAATAAACCTGGCTTAAGGCTAGGCCGACTAATATTTTGGATTCATAGTTGGGCCGTATAATTAACTAGGGTTGCAACTAACATTTAATTTTATTGTCTATTAATATGTTGATTATTTTCTTAATTAATAGATTGGTTGTTTGGTCAAAAAAATGTCAGAAAATTGTGAAAAATGTTGATCAGTGTTTCCCAAAGCCCAAAATGACATCCTCAAGTGTCTTGTTGCTCACAACTCTAATAGATTCAGTTTACTGTCATAGAGGAGTAAAGAAAAGAAAAACGTTGCAGATTAATTTAATAGTATAACTAATTGAGTATTCTTTGCAGCTCTAATTTTACTTAAACGGCAGGTTAACCAGTCAAGGGGCATGCATTTCTGGTCATTTTGCTAACAAGGGGTACAGCATCTTCCTTCAAATCACGGTCAGATGTGCTTGAAAGGCAAAAAGCTTCCCAGGCATAAAAGACACACAACAGAATTAAGTTTGAACAACAACAAAAAAGCAGGTGTTAGGCTTATTCCACCTCATTCAGGTCATTACCAGAAGGCTGCTTGCAGCAGACACGAGGGTTCAGTCACAAAAGCTTACCTAGGAGAAAAAAAATGCTTACCTTGAAAAAGAAGATAAATGTAAATTGTTGAGGTTTGCAAAATTACACTAAAATACCATACTACATCCAGCCTAACCCAGAAAGGGATGGCTGGTCCACTCTGTATGGAAGAGTGGAACTCAACAGTCTGGGGTGGAGAGTCTCATGCAGATCTGGTTACATTTTTAGTTCAGATATACTGAGTGACAAACAACCTTGTTGAAATCTTTTTAGCACAGGCTATACAACTGTTGTTATATTGATCATAAAATGTAGATATGATCTGTAATTTAAGGGTGTTGATCAGAAGATGACTCATTTCTTTTTTAAAACATAGCCTACATTATTCCATTCAAATGTCATATATATACACAAAGTTCTATATATATATATATATATATATATATATATATATATGTAGTCTATGGTCAACGCCAAGAAATCCTGTGTTTTCTACAGTAAAGGAATGCAGCATTTGATTTATGACCATGATGCATTGCGATCAGCTGACACAGCCAATAGGACACAGCGGGCTCGAATCAGAGATGGGAATTGGAGACAAGATGATCCCCGAGTGGAAGTGAGAGATTTTAGTCATACAACAAAAATGTCGGCAGTGCTGTACGTTGTCTAAACTAAAAGATACACTCCCAATCAGAGGTATTTGTCTCCATAATTGGTGGTCCAAAGTCCAAATGATCACAAATAACTGAGAATAATTTAGTTGTCTAGGAATTCCGAAGTAAAATACTGTAAACTTTGTCGCATTTCAAACCAGCCATCCACCCATGCTTCATTGCGGGACTGGTAGTTGGGTTGTTTGCCCTGTGGTTGACCTCTTAGGAAAGAGCACCAAAGCCCGTCTAGTTATTAGAAAGTCTTTGAGAGCACCTAGAATATCGGTGTGTCGGCCCTAAAGTGTTTGGTTTAGGCTACAGACGTTTAACCTATGGCATTGAGAAGTTTAATGAATTTATGCAACCAGTGAGGAATGGCTACTCGACAGGCGACTCTCAGGGTAAACCCCAATCGTACATATTATGGCTAGCTAGTCCTGCTTGCGAGACACAGACACAGCGCTGGGTAATCTGGGTAGTTCATTGCAGTGCCCTCCGACGGTGTTACGGTTAATGGTAGCAGTTCGGCAATCACCCCCTAAAGACTCTCTGTAGTTTGCCTTCTTGACACACCTTTTGTTGTCTCGTCGTCTAGCTAGATTCGGCTAACGGTTGCTAGCGAGCATCCTCCGCTTCGACTACCCGCCAGCGGTGAAGTAAAGTTGGGGCAAAATAGTTACTCTGAAGACGAAGGAGCCAAGAAGTGACGGCCGACACCCTGCCAGGTAGTTTTTCTTGTCAATTAGGGGAAAAAAATAATTACTGTAAATGTTAACGTTAATTACGGGCGTGTCAAACGTTAGCTAGTATCAGAGATGCAGCCATAACAGCCGCCAGTTATTAACAGGCTAGCTAGCGTTAGCTAACAAGCTAACGTCAGATGAACTGTAACCTAATGCTAGCGGGTTTAATGCGATATGCTCTGTGATCTATAAGCACCCACATTGAAAGCGAAAGGAGCATCTAATCGTATTAGGCCAGTCTGTCTGCCGCTGAAATGTTAAGCTGCTGCATCACATCAATGGTTTCTGCATGCTGGTGCTGATGCTGTCCTCTTTATACCGTAGGGCCAACCAAAACAAGATCATTCCTATTTTAATGAGAAGCGCCATGTCTCTAGCTAGCTAGCTAGCTAGCTAACGTGATATATTATTGATGTGTGAATACGTGGTGGTGTCTCCTGTAGGATGAGTGGTGATGACTTGAACCCAGCTGCTGTGGCTCAGCCAGTAGAGGATGTACAAGGAGATGACCGTTGGATGTCCCAGGTTGGTGTGAATTATTAGTGTAGGAAACACTCACAATCCCTCCATTCACCGTTTATGTTCATCATGTATAACGCATTTTAACCCATTTGGAGATTTGCATAATATCTCTAATTCCTGGTTGTATGCCTTCTCATGAAATTAGTTACATATCAGGTTTAAATTCAAGTAAACAAAAAAAAAAAATTAGTTAACAGAACCTTAGGTGGAATATTTAGTAGTATAGTTTCTAAATTCTGCATGCTTTACGTTA
This sequence comes from Etheostoma cragini, assembly GCF_013103735.1. Taxonomy (NCBI): domain Eukaryota; kingdom Metazoa; phylum Chordata; class Actinopteri; order Perciformes; family Percidae; genus Etheostoma; species Etheostoma cragini. The sequence goes on along the minus strand of NC_048419.1, from coordinate 10,220,778 downwards.
GGTGTCTCTATATTAAGCTTTAATACAATAAGCAGACACATCCTTCCATGACAGTTTGACTCTGTCCATTCTAATGTCATACATAATAAACGTTAAAGCACCGTTAGTGTCATGTAGAGTAAGTCACTCATCTGTGCTCAAGTTATTGAAATGTAAATCCCCCCTCTTTCTTAGAATTCATGACTTTATTCTTTGTGCTTTATTTCTTCATCTGTCTCTAATTATGACACATTTTATGAGGCAGCATCTACCATTGGTGTTCATGATTGGGCTGTAATCCAGAGGTTATATCTGCACAATTATAGCATGAGAAACTGGGATGGTATACTCAATAATATTGTGGGGTAAAAGGTTCATGTAAATGGTAATCATTATATTAGTCAGGGCTTGTGATCCGACACAAAAAAACCATGTGCTCATATATTGTAACTATTCCCAAGACTAGTATTTCTTTCAGAGCACCACTTCAGCCAGCTTGTGTAGTGGCACCTCCTGGGAGGTCTATGCAAGGTTAATCCTCAAAAGCTAATAGGACTGAGATAGTCGGCTTTCATCTGACTCAAACGCCTGACAAGTATTATCCTGATCTAAAAGACTCATCATAACACAAAGGCGTTAAATCAGAATCAAATGTATAATATGTAAATTAGTTAATTGTGTTGTTTTTTTTGGAATTGAAATGCAATATTTCTTTTATCTATCCTATCTTCCACATTTCTGCACTACATCAGAAGTTCTGTTGTGACGAGGCTTTATTTGTTTACAGCATTTAAGATTTGTGCAGGAGTGTAAAGATGCTGAACCAGATGTGCTTTTCGTGGGGGACTCTATGGTACAGCTAATGCAGCAGTTTGAGGTGAGACAAGATGTTTATCTTTGGAAACCTGGTCAAATGACTCGCATGGCACTAGCATCCTCCATTTCTTTTCTTTTTTTTTCTCTAAATCTCTATATATTTTCACAAAAGACTCTACTCTAGATAAAAATTTCAATATATATACATTTATGTTGCCTCACTACTATTCCTACATTGTTACACATATCTTTGTAAAGCATCCTGTTACTGCTCGGTGTGCTTTGCTTAGCCATAGCTTCAGTAAGGTGTTTGTTGTCACCAATGTCAGAAATTCTCATATGAAATGCAGATGTCTGGTTTCCTGTCCACAGGTCTGGAGGGAGTTATTCTCTCCTCTACATGCACTCAACTTTGGACTTGCAGGGGACACCACCTGTAATGTGCTGTGGAGGCTGCAGAATGGAGAGCTGGAGAACATCCGGCCCAAGGTGAGACAACTCTGCTAAGATCTTCAGAGAAAAACAGTTTTTGGCAAACTATTTATTTTTCCCTTTCAGATATACTCATCCACATATCTCAGGTGCAAAACAAACTCTTGCATGCACATTTTACGTCTGATTTCCACAAAACACCATGTGCACATACATTCCTTCCTCTCTGACACACAGACCTTAGTTATTACTGTATACCATGATTTAATCACACTACTGGAGAGAATGAGTCAGTGAAAGTAAACAAAGCGTCTGTCCGTGGTCTTGTCCAGGTGGTGGTGTTATGGGTAGGAACCAACAATTATGAACACACAGCAGAGCAAGTTGCTGGAGGAATTCTTGCAATTGCGCAGCTGCTCACCTCCCGCCTCCCCAAGGCAAAGATAGTTGTACTGGTAAGTAGTTAGTTGAATCTCTTGTCTTTTGTTGCACCTAGTCTGGTAAGTTGCCATTTGACATGTAGCTTTTAGCTATGTGGTCTTATTTTCTCTCTGCAGTTGTCACATTGAAACAAAGAATATGAAGCGTATGAATATCAAGTATTGAGTGTCTGTTTATCAGGTGGTTCAGTGAGCCTTGCAGACTATCCTTGCCCCAGTTGGAAATGCTAATGATAGGCCAGTTTTAACCAACTAAAATATAAAACATAAAGGTTTAACTCTTAACACATGAATCTTAATAAATGACAAATTTTTGTGGCCCTCAGGGTTTGTTGCCTCGAGGGGAGCGGCCCAACCCACTGAGGGAGAAGAACACGGCGGTTAACAGGTACCTGCGCTCCTGGCTGCCTCGTCTGGGCCGCGCTCAACTCCTAGATGTCAGCGGGGATTTCGTTCACTCTGATGGAGCCATTATTCTACAGGACATGTTTGACTTCCTCCATCTGACGTCGACAGGCTACCGCACCATGGCGAAGCCCCTCAGCGACCTGCTGCTTCAGATACTGGAGGAAACGCCAGAGGAGAGACGGGTGTCGCCTGTTTGAGGGCCGTGGCCTAGCAGCACATTTATCCAGAGGTATGTCTCACCCGCTGCTGTGGGAGACGGGGGAGACATGTCCCTGGTATCTAGAGGAGGAAGGGCTCTCTCATAGGGGGAATAGGCTCACTGACGTGAGTGGGCCCAGGAGGGGTGTGGGATCACAATCATGAGCAGAGGGTTGCGTGTGGAGAGGTGCTAAAGAGGGAGAGAGACCTCACTGCAGATGTAGACACTGTGATTGCAGTAGTAACCTCTATGGCAAAATGATTTACCACGGTTACTGAGATCATGTGGTACACACACACCCACACACATTCATTTAGACCTGTGGAGAAAATAAGTGTTTCCCTCTCACCTGTGCCACGGAGATGTGATACAAATGTAGAAACGTCCAGTGCACAACATACTCACAGTAGGCTGAACATTATCCAGAATGTTCTATTGTTATGAGTCTGACCAGTATGCTGCAGAGCAATGGTTCTGACATAGGTATCAAACTCTAAATACTTTCACCTCTTGTGACCAAATAGAAACAATCTGAAAGTTAAAATCACTCATTGGCGTGGCATTCTTTCCTGTAAAGGTCCACCAGTCAAGATGGTTAGGAATCACTGCTATAGAAGGGCTACTGCTGAGATGTACACTATTTAGAGTTCCGTCTGTCCAGTTCTTTATTTAGAAATACAGCACTTAGTCTGCTAAATGTTCACCATTGAACGTGTGTGTAATAAACAATTAGATGTCTTTTGAAACTGTTAATATAAAATAGATCAATGTATATCCGGAGAGTTAGCTACTTTTCCACAGACCACACATACAGCGGCTCACTACTTCCATCCTGTGTCATCTAAAACCATCACTGAACTAAATATTCTAACTCTAACCTGATTTTGGCGTTCGCTGCATGCATGTTTTAAGACGAGCCTCAGCTGTGTAGGAAGTTAACGCTTTTGTATTGAATCGGTGAGTATCAAGTCAAAATCATGTGTTCATAAATATTTACTAGTGACTTGTTGAATCTACTTGTCTGGTAATCTACAAAGGTCTTCCAAACACCGCCCACTCTGCTTATGTGCAAAACATTTATCACCCAGCAAGTGTATTTACATTTTACTTTTTGAAGTCCATTTCACCATTTTGGTCCAGATATATCTACTGTGACATTTGATGTTAATGTCGAGTAGGTTACACAATGATTTGTATTGCTAGACAAAGACCTGGCAGCTTTTTAAATTATGCTCCTAATGACTTCTTGACATTGTCCTCGGTATCTGTTAAAGGACAATTTGGACAAAAATGTCAATGATATTGTGTGTGCACTGTTTTTTTAGTTTTTTTTAAGTAGCTTTGCAGTGCAATGGCGCACTTAGTGTTATTTATTTTTTACAACAAAGTACAGTTAAGATAATCTGGTGGGTTTCACATCTAGTCCTCCGTCTACATCACATTCTTAATCATAACATGGCTTTTCCCTATTCTGTGTCTGTATCTCACACTAATACTTACACATATCCACAGTCTGACACTTTGACGAGCACGGACTCTCTCTCCCTCTCCCTCCTAAATACATGGACATACAGTATTTTCTCTTCGAAGCACCTCTTTATCTCTCTCCCTGTTGTATTTGTTGTTGTCTCTCATCCAGCCCTGCCACCCTGGGCCCTGACATCTCTACATGGTGTAGATACTGAATATTTTTTAGGAATGAAAAGTACTAGCCACACGAATAAGCTGCCTAACACAGCTATACTGAATATTGTCACGCTAAATGCTAAAAAGCAATCACAGGTCATGCAAAAGAAAAACCATTCGTCTGTGAGTACTCTAGCTGTTTCTTCGTGGGTTAGTTCTGTTTGAATTGAGAGTCTCAAGCATCAAGTTATCCGGCGATACTGCTGTCTTAAGCTCTGCACATTTGCCTGCTGTGTTAAATATGGTGTATGTTTGTGTGCCTTAAGTGTTCATGAAAGGTTGTGTACAGTATGTCTGGTCCTGGATTGTGTAAGTTGGAAGTATGAGTGTCAAGAAATGGCCCCAGTTGTATATAAGACATGTGAAGCTTTAGGAAAAGATGTTTGAAGGGGTTTCAGGTTGTGTTTGGTGCCATACAGCATTTTCACTGTTTTGGCTCGTTGTGACATTATTGAGATAAAGCATTCCAATAAAAAAGAAAAAAAAAAAGAAAAAAGGATTTTACGTGTTGGGAGTGATCTTTTCTATTTTTGGTCATTATCCAAAGCTGTCACTTGTGATTAGTGATGGTGTTTTGAATTTGAAAGAAAAGAATAGGATGCACAAATCTCAGTTGTGGTTCTGAAATCAGAAAGTGTGATTTGTTACACACTCGCCAGCAGAGGGAACCATTTCATCAGACAACTAGTTTAAGACCGACACTAACAGAACAAGGCCCGCTGTTCGTTCCACGCCTCCGCTCTGAGTTCATCTCAAGTTGATCTGTTGGAATAAATCACCAACAGCCCTCAGAGACGATGTGTTAAAACATCCTCATTAAACATGTAGTTTGGCGAGCTGCATGCTGGAGTGCATGTGATTCTCAAATACCTAGTTAAACCATTTGTTCACTTTTGATGTTGCTCTCATTCATTTTAACTGTGACCTAAAACTGTCCCAGTGTAGCTAACACAGTTAGTCCATCTGGAGGCCCGTACTGCAGACTGTCGACTCTGAGTGGGAAGTTTGAAGCACTGGAAACACGATGAACTCCGCACTAAAGAAAACATCACAAGGTAATTCCCCGGTATGCTGGAGTCACATTATGAGTTAACGTGTCTGACACAGAAGCAATTAAAGCCGGAGTTGTGATGCTGTTAAAATAAAAGTAGGCAAAAATCTGCATTACCTCACATGGTAAAAAGAACATGTTAAAAGGCACTTTCCTGTGAGACCATTAAACAATAGACCCTTTGTCCACAGCTTGTACATTTATCTGAATCATATATGTTTAGATTGCCAGTGATCCAAATCTAAATATGCACTTAATGTTTTTAAAAGTCTTGAAACTGGCCATGGTGACGATAGATGCATATTAGTCTGCTTCGTCTATCAACACACAGTTGGAAAATGGGGGAATGATAACTTTCTTACCCCAACGGGAATTAACCGAGACTTTAGGCGGCACCCTAATAAAATCTATATTTGGCCTTGTGTGTTGTTCCTGCTCTATTGACCTGTTTAAAAGTAGGCTTTAGTTCATTATTAACAAGCTGGGCAGCGTTGGGCGTCTGTAAAACATCTCAAGGACCTGTAGGAACAGTGAAGTCAAGAGAAAAACGTTAAATCCCGATAAGATCCATGTTCTCACCTGTCAAAACGTTAGTTTATGTATGACCCTGTAAGGTCAGGGTTTGTAACATGCTGCCAGATGTGATAAATGGAGCAGTGGTTACAACATGCATCTGAGAGCTATAGACCTATATGTTATCATCTGCAGACAGTAAAGGTTGCATCGTGTATCCAATAACAGCACGGGGACACTGGGACACAGATTCTATACTAAAATGCCTTAGATTTGTTCCAGAGCCAAAAACAAGTTAAACGGTCCACATTATCTGAATAGCTGTACACAATGCTGGTTGATTTTCTTCTTTGACTCGATGTCTTCTGTGATAATATATTTCCCAGAAAAAGTAGCCTACCCGACTGAATTAGTCCAATTTCACTCATGGTGTTAGTTTCTTTGATTACCATGTGTGCAATATGACACATTTTTGCATGATTTCCTTTAGATGTCATGATCTCATAAATGATGAGCAATGTAAGTGCATATTTGTGCCAGTGCCACGTGCTGTGACCCTTGTGATGTTGTATTTCTTGGTCAAATGTTAAAATAATCCAATACAGTGCAACACAGTTAAATAAATTCAAAAATAGCAAATTTTTGGTTTTTAGGTTTGATACAAACAGCATGTGATGGAGTGAAATCTCAAGTACATTTTTATGATTGTATAAAGATGAATATGACAATAAAAACTGAGAATACAAGGCAAACTCTCAGGCACTCACACTAACAGTGCATGGAGTCATGAGTTTTGTGAATCATTGCACTATAATATTCAAAATAATTACATTTTTATGAAGTTTGTCTATAATGTCTTTTTCTTTTTTCCTTGTGTCTGACAGGCATTTTCATAAATCATTAGCAAGAACGTTATTTGACACATGGTTTTACGTGACTTCGACTCAGGAGTTGTATTTATAAAAAAGCCCACATCACTTTCACTGAGGAACTCCTCCTCTGCACAGAGCACTTTGCAGCTTCACCGCAGCAGATAAGTTCCGTCATGATTGGTTGATTAGTTGATCAATTGCAGCACGAAGTGGAATGAAAGCGTGGGTTTTGGCAGGTTACAGAAAACCTTAAAAAATGGCTTGAAGCAAGGCAGCATTTCCTCAATATGAGGATTTGAAGTGAATACTTAACTGCACTTTCTGAGCTTTCAGCTTGTCACACTTTGTCCTCCTCTTATGATGTTTTAACGGAGGCTTCAGAACTCAATATTTGGACTCAAACCAACTGTTTGGAGGGGAAACCTCTGCGTCTTGACTCAGGCTACCCTACATTTACACCTGATACTCCTGTGATCTACCCTTCTCAGCCTTTTTATCATTCAAAGCAGTCGAAGAAAGAGCTACTGACGCATACGTGTCACACTACTGCACCTTCCTCTGTGGTTCACTGATCAACCATATTCATATTATTTATTCATTTATTCATTTACACCCATTGATTCCTGCCTTGCACCTCTAGATAATTGTCTTCTCCCTGAAGCTAATTTAGCAGGTCTCGGGACAGGTTCAGCTGGTCCTATTTACTTCCACAGCCTTTCGCCCAGGGCAAGCCTTTTTTAACTACTACCTTTTGTGGCGTCACTTAATGATCTTGGACTGACCCCGCTGCATACAAACCAAATCCAGACATTATATTTGTTGTTGATAAATGGCTGAATGTTTGGTGTTTGAATGTTGTTCATAGCTAAATCCTCAGTAGAACAAGCTTCCTATTCTAGGTCCACAACTTATCACTGTGTCTTAACCGGGCTGTTTCCCTCAGGATTTAAACAAACAGGTTTTTCTTATATTCCACAACACATCTCACTTGTCCTCCCCCTCCATTTTAATTTAATATATGTACAAGCTTTGTGACCTTTGAAAAGGAAGTGTCGGCCATAGCTTCAGGCCTTGCATCTCCTCCTGACATTTCTTACAAACCATACATGCCTACAAAGAAAATTCCCTTTTTATCAATGGAAATATGGCTATTGTAAGACAAGATTAGTATTGTCGAAATGAAATAGATTTGTGAGTTTCAACACCGTCACACTGTAATTGATCAGTCTCGGAAAAGGGTGTACATATGTGGCTGTATAAGACGGTGCAGAAAAATAAGAAGTTAATAATGCTGCCACTGGCTTTTCACCCACTAACCCTGCCAGTAACAACAAATCTCCACACTTGTCCAGGCCCTCTAGGACAACACATAGAAACACTTTCTGATGCGATGCCATTATCAGCCGTTTGTCACTTGAATGTTAACATGTCCTTCTGGATCCCTTGCTGAAATGACAGATGCTGTCGTTATTCTTGGGAAGACAGTCTCACTGGTAATGTTGCGGGTTGAACCAAAAGCGCCGCTGCCAGGGCAACAGCTTTTTCCACTTCATCACTCAGAGGCCTTAATCGGTGTCCTTACCCAACTTTACTAGCTGTAGCATTAGTTCTAGCCTGATAATCAGGCTGAAAGGTCATTTCATTTACTTAAGTCTTGAGGTCTGGACCAGGCTATTTTAGTTGTCTTGACTGGTTCAAATTTGGGCCTTAAACTTTGCTATAATACTTTGTAGGATTGCCCAAAAGCCTGCTATTGTAAATATGTAAATATTGTAAAAGTGCACTTTTCTTGTACCTATGTTTTTAAAATGTGCAACTGTAACACTGTATCCTTCCTTTTGAGACACAAGTGAAAACTAATTCATAGCCTTGCTCAAGAGCATAGTGAAGAATGTGTTTCATAAGCTACCCCATTCACGTTTCCACAGACAGGATTCAAACTGGCATCTCTCCAGTCACAAGGCCACTTCTTTAACCTCAAGGCTAATCGTCGCCCCTGTTATGCCCCTGTATGGAAGCAACTAGCATTCCGCTGCTGTGAGGCCGGGGGTGTGTTGGTGTTTCCATGCTTTTGTTAAAACCTTGATGGAATGAAAGAAAAAATAGTTCCTGTGTCAAAAAGGCTGGGCACCACTGCGCTGTAAAAAAATTAGCTGTAGAAATGTTTAAACCATCGAGACTGGGAGGTAAAGATTAAAAAAAGGAGTACATAGTGAGATGTTTTAACTTGTTTGGGGAAGATTATGTTTTTCAGTCTCATTGATTTTTGCTGCTTACTGCACTGGCAGGCCAGAAGTGAATTATGAATTCATCATATGATTTCATCAGTTCTACCTGAACGCTCAACCTCAAAGTCACCTTGGTATCCAATTTGAGGTAGAAACGAGGAAGTTACACAACCTCATTCCTCAAAGTAAAACATACACTCACGGTATTTTACTAGGTAGCTCACTGTAGTGCTTTATAAAGTGAAGTACTGTGATTAAGGATACCTGCATTTAAAAAAAAGCATAATTATAGTTGTCTTCTCTCAAGTCTCAAATGATCAATTAATGATAAATGTACCTTGAATGATCACCATTCATGATTCATAAATGAATCATTAGCAAGTTGCACTTAACCACAGTGAAACAAACAGTAGCTGATAACATTGTGTAGTCAGGGAGTGCGTTATGTATGCTTAAGGCTGTTCGCTCAGTTCGTCAATAAATGATGAAGTAGAATCCGTGCAGCAGTGCTCCTGACACAATGAATGATAAAGGAGTCACATCTCTCACCACATCAGCTTTTATCTCTTCAGTGATGAAAGGCGATAAAAACTACAGTGTAATGCATTTCAGAAATGTGTTTCCCTGAGACCATGATCTTCTAATGATAACAAAGTGCTTAATGCTTATTAAACAGCAGCGCAAACCAAAAATATAATGAATCATTTAAAGACGCCACATTGTGCTCTTTTTCAGCTTCATATTTGTATTTTTGGTTTGGGTTTTTAATTAAATTTTTTCTTAGGCTGTCTATCTGAATATACCTGTATTTACCCTCTGTCTGAAATGCTCCTTTTTAGCACCTGTCTCTTTAAATCCCAAAAAGCCCAGTCTGCTCTGATTGGTCAGTGTTGACGGGTCGTCCACATCTGCTCTCTCTGAGTTTCTGCACCGTCACTGCAGCCAAGGGAATGACTGTAACGGCACTGTGGCGGCACTTTCTACGTATTTACAATATATTTATGACATCACAACCGCACGCAAGTCCTGATGGGTCATTTAAAGGCCCAGTTTCTAAATATGGCCATTTTGATACTTTCACAGTATTTATATATAATAGTACATTGACCTGCTTTATAATTAAAAAAAACATGCAAAACCTTATTCTATACAATATGGGACCTTTAAAAACCAAATATGAATTTAAATAGATTCTGTTTAAATCTCTGTTTTATTCAATAATATTAGTCTGACCTGCTTTGCACATCTTATGAAATGTTTTTTTCTCTTGACCTAAGCAGTTTGTCAGTGATGTTTGCCGTAGATACTGATGACAACCCTTAAAAAGGAATTAGTTAAAAGTGTAAAAATGTCTTGTAGGGACACATAGCTTGCATGTTATGTTAAAACGCCATTGAGATAAACGTGGGCACATGTGTTGAACAGTGTGAGACTCATGGAGCTAAACATGTCAGTTGGTGTTAAAAGTGCTTGTGTTGAAATAAATGTTACTGTTGAAATAAACACTTTTTGACAATTGCGATGATCTAAACTACAGCTGAGAAAAACTGTCCTGCTGCTCCCGCGGAGACTAAAGTCCTGCAGCGTCATATGCAGTAGAGTAAGTTTTAATATTGAGGATATTTTAAAGAAAAAAAAGCTCATGCTCCATCAGATGCAAGTAGGGACTGTGAAAAGTATTCACAAACTGTTCAATTTAAGTGTGACTGCACAGCCATTACACATGTAAAATTAGCAGTATTCTAATGCTTTTATTGGGAAAATCCTAGATTGAATATAAACAAAACAGAAGAATATGCCACTACTTGGACAGAAGACATGTTTACTGTATTGTTTCCACTTGTTTTGAATTCATTGTCATGAATTTACAACATACCACTTTACCCCTCTATGATAACACTTTAAACACACAGCTTCCTGTTAAGACTAAGAATAAGAAGGACTAGGAAAAGGAAGTCATTTTGTTTGCTCTCCCTCTACAATGATCACTCCTTATTTGGCTCTCTGAATCCTCAGGTTGACTGTTCTGTCTTGACCTATTCTCCCTCTGATCCCAGCCATCGTAATCTTCTTAATCGCCACCTGTGTTTTTTTTTAAGTACCCCTTTTTCCTGTTATTTCTTTATGATCTGTTTTGCGCATCAAAATCAAACTTTACTCTTTTTCTGTCTTCTCCTTCCTGCTTTTCTTCTCCATCTCTGGCCTTTTTCCGAGTCAGCTCATGCTGAACAGCTTAGTCGGTACTCAAGCAAAATCACAGTAGAAACAAAACTTTGGCAGGAGATGGTCATTTCTGAACCTCCCTTGTTTCTCTCGTTCCATCCAACCAGGCAAAAAAAAAAAAAAAAAGGCTTTATCCCCCCCCCTCCCCCTGTCATCACTCTCGCCCATGATTCTTTTCTCACCTCCAGACTTTTTTTTTTTTTTAATTATAGACGTTACATCTGCTTATCTCTTTGTGGAGTGAAGCTCAGGTTTAGGGGGAAAAAAAGGCTAGGTGCTATTTTACATGCAGAAACTGACAAGTTTAATGTTGTCATATCCACACGTAAATATCTTGTACCGTTTACCTGGATATGAAGCATCACAGCACAGTGATCAATTATTCTCAGTAGATATGGACATCTATCTCAGTTAATTTATTCATCACAAAAGGCTTTACAGGTAAATTGAACTTTATTCAAAATCAACTGGCATTATATAGACACACTAAACTCTGAAAAGGTCCGACATCTTGATTAGAAATTAGAGTATCTAACTGTAGATTTAGTTATGGAGCAGGTAAAACACATGCTGTATTTTATGTTTTTAATAAACTGTTTTTAAACTAGGCAATTTACTTTCTAAAATGACTGCTCCTTGTTGATACTGATACATTTGTTTTTTTTAACCCATTTATTCCAATATTTTTGCTTAACTTTATTGTAAACCACAACATGCACTTCTTACCTTCCAGGCTGCAACATCTTTCAAATCAGTCCACTACATAACAAATGAGACTTGATAGTTGCTTGAGATCCAATTATCATCTCTCTTTTATTGATAATTTTGTTAATGTTGCATTACTGCCAGGTTGTATTGCTGGTGTAAGCAGGGAACCTTTTTAAAACTCTCCTTGGGAGGTGCATTAAAGTACACCTTGACATCCAAGAATTGATAGCTTCATCAACTACAACGCTGGCAAAACAAGGGCAGTGATCAAATAATGGGGTTGGTTGTGCAAATCCATCTTAGAATTGTCAAATATCAAATATCAGAGTGTCTTAAATGTACCACTAGGCAGAGTTTTGAAATTGCTTGCTGCAATGATGTAGCTGTAGAAACAAAGAATAAAGACAAAATGTTGAATGTGATGAAGTACAACTCTCAAGCAAGTTACAAGTCTCTGCCACTTAATTTTTATAATGAACTGAAATGAACGGACACCTCTGGATGATCTAATGGTTTGCAGTAATGTAAATTACATTTGATTTGGACAACTGGAAAGGATCCTTTAAAAAAAAAAAAACACCATTTACATGAATGCAAAATGCTATCTAATTGTGCACTTGCATGGTCAAAGATGTGCTCAACATGAACTATGTGTTGAATATGTGCACATGTCCTCATTGGTCCCTTGGTCTTTTGGTCCAGTTTAGCCTTGAAAACGAGAAAGTCCGATTACATTTCAGAGTTTCTCCGTCCACACTGGCCTTTCAGAGTGTTGCAGGAGGAGTGTCTGAGGGGAGGGTTTAAGCACTGCTCAGATTCAGGGGTTGTTGATGATCTGCCTGGCCTGTCCGTAGCCTGTCATTCCAGATTGAGATGCTCCTCTATTTGTGCCCATTTGCAGGCCGATGACATTTTTGCCATCAGTCAGCTGTTCCTCTGTGAATTCTCTCTTGTTCTCTTGGGCTTTCCTGCACACAGACACATCACAGTCCACAATGTCATTCCTCAGCACTGAAATGAAACCTTTTGTTCTACCCACTTCCCATTTAGAAACTATTCAAACTCACTTGTGAAACCAGCTGGGGTCTCCTTTGTAACACCCATCGTTCTTTGTGACAGCCAAACTACCCAGAGCCATCAGGGTCCTCTGGACAGCAGCCAGGTCCTTGCCTTAAGACATGGAACAATCTCACATGAGCAGAGCACACACCAATTACAGGCAGGGGACATCGGTGACCTGTGCTCTCTGTCCCTGAATACAGCATCATTTCCTTGCTTGTATTGTGATAAATCTGCAAAACACTTAACTCTGCTGTAATTACACTGAGGAGTTCTGCTGGATGATGTCTTACCTTCATAGAGGTCTACAGTCTGAAACATGTCAGTCTTGGTGACTCCGTAGTTTTCTGCTGCTTTGAGGAACATGGATATCAGCTCCATCTGCTTAAATACCATGGTGGAGCTCTTGATGGTCTTGATTGGCTTGTTGGATCCATACAGGCTATTTATGAGCTCACACAGCACCTGGGGAAAAAAAACAGCCTTCTAAATATACTGTACACAATGTGAAGCACAATGCTGTATTAACACTTAGGCAAATCCAGCACTCACACATCCATTCTTGAGCCAGTTTTGGAATTCAGTCTTGCCTGGCTGAGGCTGTGCAGCACCACACTGGACGACAATCCACTGCGCCAACCTTTCCTCCAGTTCCGGGTCATATTTTTTATCAATCTTACTCTGTACCTCCCGGCTCAGACCATAGGCAGGACCTTTGTTTGCCATGCTGATCCTGTTGGTAGGGAAAATTAACGTTAGATAGGCAGGTAGCTGAGCAAACTACTTCTTGGCAGTGTAATGTATTTTTAAATATTGATATTTGATAGATGAAACATTCACATTTAATTCCCTGCCCACACCCACAGACCTGCCCTGCAGTCAGAACAAATGGGATTGTAATCACTCTCTTCTTGATGTTCATAGGTGTCTATTGTGAGTTACATGTTTTTCTTTCAAAACCTAATCACTTCAAACTTTCAGAAAAAGAATGAAATTAGTTTTGCACATTTTCGCTTGTCCTCACTTTTTCAAGGGGCTGTTTTATTGTTCAAACTCTGGTAAAAAAAAAAAATAGGTTTAAGTCTAAGTTAGTTGAAATCATCATCTAGTGCACACGGTTAAAGGATCAGTTCAACATTTTGGAAACTACAATGGTCTAGCGCAGAGTTAGATGAGAAGATTTTATACCAAGCAAGCGTATTTCCCAGAATGTTGAACTATCCCTTTAATGTGATAGGGCAAGAGGCCAATGAAGAGTGGGGGACAAGTATGTTTACGTGTGTGTCTTTCTGTAATACAGCCGAGCACATTTTATTCTAATGGGATCCTTATTCTTGATTTATCATTTTTATAATGTGCACATTTAATAACGTGTGTTAAACCCTCATCCGGACCAAGTCAGTGTTTTTATTTGTCAAAGATATTTTGTACCTTGGAAGCTGAAAATGTTAAATGTCTTTAATAATTCCAACCCTGCTGAAAGTAATCACAGTTGGCCATATCTTATTATTAATGCCATATGAACTTCTTGTTGGCTTCAGCAGAGTCGCCCCACACCCTGCATCCTGTTTGCTCATTCCGCTGTCACTTCCTTCCTCTCTGACAAAGGTAGCAACGTACAAACAGGACTCCAAACAAAACACAATGCTAGACGGTTAAGCAAATTGGATAATTTCCACCAAGCCTGTTAAAACAGGAAAATATGAGATGATACTTGTTAATCGCCACGCTGCACTTATTCTTTTTATAGTTCTGAATAATTGAGTTACGCAATTCAATGACATTTATAAATTTCAAGGAAAGCAGATAACATATGGACATGTTTAAAAGTGATAGGAAAATCCTCCACTTTTTACTTTCTGCCCAAGTATGTGCATACTTGGGCAGAAAGTAAAATGTGTTATATCTGTATGTTCTTCAAGCCAATGGAAACGGTTACATTTTAAGAAGGCTGGAGGTACCATTTAGGATTGTGCAAGAATCTGGGTTTTATTATCAAAAATGAGTTTAATATGCAGCATCATCTACATTGCAATCCCATTACATGCCTTGCAAAACAGAGGCTTCTCAGTCTTACACAATATGTGTTGACATTTTGACAAATAGTCATTGTTTCTAACAGCTCCACACTGGAGCCCAAGCTGCCATGGATCACACTTGTGGGCCTTTTCATTGTCTGTGGTTGCAGTGGTTTTATGGGTACGTAGAGGAGATGCAACTTCCTGTTTGCAAAGTGACTCCAAAACCAGTTTGTCACCGCAAGAAGAGTGAAGTAAATATCTAAACATCCGAACTCTTGAACAATCTTTCTTAATCACAGGAGAGACAACTGTTTTGTCCTGGCACGCCCAGAGAACATCTAGCAGCTGCAAACATCTGCATGCAGTGATCAATGAATGCTGATGAAGTCAGAGAGTCTACTTATCTCAAATTAGTCTAATCTGCACTTTAAACTCTGAAATATGTAAATATGTATGCAAACCGCTGAACAAGATTGGCTCATGCCACCGTTACTCTGACTGAGCATATCTAACATTTGCAGGCGTGATTTTGACTGAAAGCGACTGTAAAGTGGACTGCAAATAGTAAGATGGCACAAGCCATTCAAGCTGAGTGTGGGTAGAGGTGTTTGAGTGTGTGTTTTGGAAGATTTTTTAGACCTGCATACTTCAGAAATCAACCAGGGACTAGTAGTTACTGGAAACATGTAATCATTGAGTCACGACTACAACACAAAACCTAACCAAGATGTCAATAAACAGTCATGTGTGCCGCCTAAACACGGAAAACAAGCATCACAAATTGGTTAATGCATTGCTTACACATACTTTGGCAAAGAGGTAACTAAGGTTACGCATTTTTAGTTCCAATCAACATAGTTGTAAATAAGTGTCTTCAGTCTACATTTCTAAATTCCACATGTAACTGAACATGTCTCAATGTGTTGCTAGGAGATTATTATTCTACAGTTGAATACACCTTTTCTCTGCGCACAACAGGGCATGTCTCCACATGGCTGGCTTCCGTAACGTGACTGTTGCCATCTACACACTATATAAAACCAAATTCTTCAACTTTTATTGTTTCTTGCAATCATTCATTACAAGATGTTTCACAACTTTCTTGGTATTGCAACAGAGCTGAATACAACTGCGTCATCGGCAGTTACTTTTGAGTCATTCGCCAACCTTTGTGATGTGAACACAATGGATTTACTAGTACACATGATTATTTCTTACAGTGTTCATTATATCTCTGTACCCTGCACTGTCCCAGCTGCTGCTGACCCAGACTGTTAATTCAGCACTCTGCATTTCTACCTTATCACTAAAAGATACTGAGCCCAAACACCACCCAAAGTCATAGTCTTTAAGTTATCTCACTGTCTAAATGTTCAACTGAACACAAAACTTTACCACGGTCCATAAATGTATATGACAAACACATGCAGAGTTTTAATGTCATATCCCGCGCCAGCTGCCTGGTGTTCAGAGCATATGTTAAACTACAAAATGACATTATTAGACAGCACTGGCTACATGTTGAAGCATCTCTAATAAGAGATTTGTCTGAGGCTGAACCTCTGAAGCTAAGAGGCCTCGCACATGAGAAGAGTAATGAGAGCAAAGGTAGAGATGAAACAGGATTATATGACACAATCATCTACAGACAAGTGGGTCATTCAAAAGGCATCTCATCCACAAAGAAAAACTAAAAGAAATAACTCCGTAAAACCGTGTTTAGTCCTATTCTGTGTGTGATCAAACATGAGAAAGAGGCAGGGAAACAGCTTGAGGGTGGGGTGTATGATACATTACACTTTGTTACATGTTTCCTGCACAGAGGTTAAAGCAACAAAGACATCTTTTGACTACCAGCGAGAAACCTGAAAACGGAGATTGATAAATGAGGTTGAGAGAAGAAGAAATGTTCACTTACTTTGTGTAGTAGCTTTCAGGTGAATACAGGTGGTTTGGGCTTGTGCTGCTGTGTTACCTCTCTTCTTCCTTACAACACAGTGTGGAGTGCACCATACAGGACTGCAAACATATATACAGCAAACACTACTCTGAACTATATGACTTCACCACATTCAACAGAAAGAGAGAGAGATATGCCTTCACCTCCTCTTATTTCGCTCTATGCCCCACCCCTTTGCTCTTTTGCTTTTTCCCCATTCAGATTGGAATTCCTTATTTAGGAGAAGGACGGGAAGGAAAAAGAGGGCATGTGACTGGAGAGTTTGGTGTGGTCACTGAAAAGAATTCTCCAAATTTTTCCCTCTACCACTAAAGAATGAGACAGGATTAGGGAGTAGGGAGGGTGGGTGGGTGGGTGGGGGGGAGGGATGATCAAACTCCTCGAGAACAGTGCAGTTTGAGGGAACACAGGAAGGGAGTTACAGTAATTAGAGAGCAGTGAAGCACATGTAGAAGATTATTTACTGCCTTGATTCAAACTGGTGATATTTGTGTCTGAAAGTGAAAGAGGCAGCAGGCAGCTGTGGAATGTAAATCCCCTTCCTCTGGGTTGAGTTTCATGTCAAGACACAATATAAGAGGAAGTAGAGAAAAGGGTCATTGTGACACATATCAGCCTATCATTTTTTTCCTGATAGTTGAAAAAAAATGTAGGCATCTGGAACGGAGTCTTGCCCTTGTATATCATTTCAGCACATAGGCTACAGTTGTCTATCCAGGCGGTTTTCATGACAACAAGGAGAGACACTACCTCCGAGGCATTCCAACAGTGTTAGCCTCGTCGACAGGAGAAAGTCAGGACCTGGAAATGTGGGGGGGGGGCGGGGCGGAGGGGGTGCTATATGACATCAGATGTGATAACACTGTGAGAAGTTGGCAATGTGTGAAGTCACTGACGGTGACCAGCGGTCATGAATATATAGGTGTTAGGAAGTGGACACGTTCATGTCAGCTATGTTTTGTGTCTTTTCGACTCCAGTCTTATATTCAGCTACCAGGTCATCTAAAGGGTTAATGATAATGAAAACCGGAACGTGGTTTCGTTGCAGTAGAATAGTTCCTCTTTATAATCAATCAAGTGAACTTTAAAAGAACAGAAAAATGAAGACAAACAGGAACACATGATGAGGTCTTCATCTACTTTTTTGTTTGTGTATACAGGAAATCCATAGACTGTGAGGTCACCCACTGTTTTGTGGACTACGCTTTGAAGCCTTGAATTTCAGACAACCAGTGTAAGAGCGAACCGGTTTTCTTTGGAGCTTACCAGTGTTGGCGTCCACACAAGGAGGGATCCAGGTGGTCTGATGGCTTTAAAGGGGTGGCACTTGGAGAAAGAGCAGCTTTATAGGGGAGGTGGCCTAATTGGACACTACCACTGCTTGTTATGTCCGGGGGGGTAGCTTTATTCTCTCTTTAAGTATTCATGTAGAGTAATTTTTGTTGATTTAAGATAAGTAAAAGTACATTTTATTTGGAATAAGGTTTTAGGTAGGTTTTGCATCATTTGTGTTTTTGTTGTTAGTCTGTGGTTATTGTTAGTCTCCCCCTGTGTGTTAAAATTGGGCTGATCAGCAAACATTAGTATTAGTCCCCTTTGTTTCTTTGTTAGAAGGTCAGTTTTATTTTGAGTCTTACGTTTGGAGCGTTAGTTATCGTCTGTTTATTTGACCGCTTTTAAGGGCCCAAAAACCTTCTTCATTTTGTTATGGTTATTTTTGTCAAATAAAAAGCCCTTACTTTGGAATTTCCATTGTAGCTCCGCTTCCTTAACTGTTTGGTCCCTCACAACCATCTTGTTTTTTTTTGGAGGCAGAAGGGATCTTATCAGGACAAGAGGGTGGAGCTGGGGAGGAGCGCTTCGCTAAACTCTATGTACAATCAGACTTCTTTTTGGAGCTAATGGAGTCATTAGGAAGAATGCAGCTGTAGCTTTTAAGTTGGCTTCACTTTTCAGGCCCAGAGAGGTAGCCGTTTAGTATGGAAGATTTAAAATGCCTAAACTAAAGCAAATCAAACAAAGACATAAAATGATGCTGCCCTCTGTTGGACAACACTGAAGTGAACTACAACTCGTGTTGTGATTGGATTTTAACTCACCATGGGGTATTAATGTCATAATGAAAAATGTAATGAGTTCAGTTAGTAAAGACATACTAACATGTTTTTCATTCAATTATGACAATTGTTTTGTATTTCACTTTATTTCTTTTCTTATTATTGATTTGTTTTAATTAGGGCATTTTGAATCTTATTTCAACATTTAAAGCTCCGTTTTGATAAAGGGCTGCAACTAAAATACATTTTCATTATTTAAATATAAAAA
>NC_048419.1:10185125-10201758 GCF_013103735.1 Etheostoma cragini | reverse complement strand
ATAAAGAATACTCAAAGGGCCCATTCTAAATAATACATTTACCTTTTGATACTTTAAAAAGATTTTGGTGATAATACTTTTGTAGTTATTTGTATTGTATATTTTGAATCTGGGATTTGTACTTGTCAGTATCCGAGTACTTCATCCACTACTGGCAGCAACCCATTTCTAGTGAACTGGTTGACACGGTGGGATGGGGAGTTATGTTCAACTAGATGAGAGAAAGCTGTGTGTTGGAGAAAATGGCAAAATTTATCCAGCAAATGGAGAAAATACATAGTTGAAAAATTCCACATGTGGTTGAGTTCTGTGCAAGGGGGAAACAATTTGAAGTGGTAACAGTCTTTCATGGTTTTGCTTTTTTCTCACTGGCCAGATGTGCCTGCTTGATGGCGTCCGGCCATACCTATCATCAGTCAAATCTTTCAGTGGGTTTAAACTCCAAAATGCTGTCTTTGCAAGAAGTAAGAAATACTGCTTGTTTTGCAGATTTTATATTCCAGATGCCGACCCACCCTATTGTGAGTCTCTACAGGCTGACCCTGCACTACAGCAACATCTGGTGGCCCAGGGGGGACAAACAGCAGACGACCACTCCTTGCTTCTTCCTCTGTGCAGCAGATTTCACTCCTCTACGAGGATGCTAACAGCTAAAATCCACATTATTCGCACAATATCACACACTCTGCAAGCTATGGTTTAAATGTGATTTTGTTCAATGGGAGAACAATTTGACATATTATACCTACTGTCCTTTAGAATCCACCTCTTCCTGAGAACAGATTTAACAGATCTAGTTTTATTTTCAGGTACACACTGCTGGGTGTTGGTGCCCGTGCTGAGAGCTGCTAATTGAAAAAGAGCTGCATGGTGAACTCAACACTGTGATGTCACTGGGGTGTTAAATCTGAAGCTGTGACACAGAAAAAGAATGCGGGCACCAAGGGGGACCGTGGGAGGAAAGTGGTGCAGGTTTTTGTTGTTTGTTTTTTTAACTTCAGACCTAATTAATTGAATGGAGCCTAAATTTAAAAAATAGTTTTTGGAGTATTGTATTTTGAATAGCTCCTGATGCTCCATTAAATGCGTCTCCTTGGTTTCTGAATTTTAGAGAGTTACTCAAAGTAGAGTGTGCCGTCTCAGTTAAAAAATAAGAATAAAATGTTTGTGTTGTGGGCCCTTTTTTAACAATCTAAGTGCACGGCGTGAAGAACAGGTGCGTTTAGGGCTTTTCAAATCCATTTTTGCTATTGTAAAGGCAGAAAAAAGGGTCTGTGAGCTAGGAGCATGGTTCAAAAGGTTTGTATTTACCGTGCGTTTTTGGGCATTGGAAAAACAGTTTTTCCATTGAAAACCTCATGATTTACGTCACTTCCAAACTCAGGCTAGATTTTGCTAACAGAGTTTTGCAGTTTGTGACTCATTGTTGACGACTGACGTTCGATGTAGGCGATTTTTGGTTCACTGAAAACATTTCAATGACAAACGCCTCTGCCAAAAAATATACACAGACATAACATGTTTTAAATTATTCATAAAGAGGCCTATGTATAAGAAACCAACACCTTATCCCTGTCCTTTCCTGTTTGTTGTCCTGCAGATAACAAAAACAAAGATCTGTTGATGTGTTGTTTCAAGGCTCACATAAGAAAACAGAAGCAAATCTTTGTTGTGGCCTCCATATTTCACACACCTGATACTCTATAGGCTATGCTCAACAGTTGGTGATTAAAAAGACAAATAAAAAAAAACATCTTTTGGAAATTGAGCTTAATGCCTTTATTTAAAAAAAGAGGAATATCCTACCTTTTAAAGACACCAATTTTCTTTGTGAATGAATAATTTATTGTAAATAAATGTTCTGCCTTAAAATACAGGGGGATTAAGTAGACACAGAATTCCCATAGAAGCAGGCACATTTTTATTTTCAAAGGCCAGTTATTTCATAGATCCAGGATACTATGCATCCTGATAAAGTTCCTTTGGCCTATGGAATTAAACTAACCTCATATCATCACATACTCTTCACCATACATTGAGATCGGCATGGGGAACTTTCCACAAGATCATCTCTCAATGCAAATCAAACCATGCAGCTATTAAGCTAACTGAAATAACCCCATGCCTATCTCTATGTATGATGAAGGGTATGTGATGATATAGGGAAAAACAACACGGGGACGGGCCCTGATAATCCCAGTAGGCATGAACGCACCATTAGTGTCTTCATTAATTCATAGTTGTGTTTTGGGTGTAACATGCAATAAACCAATCAGAATGTCTTCTCCCCTTCTCCCTTTAAAAGCCAGTTGTGTTTGTATCTTGGCTTATTGCTATTATGATGGCAGATTTGCACCGACATATTTTTATTTTTAAACTTTTCCATGTGTGTGTGCTGCTGCGTTTCCCTGTGTGTATGTAACAAGCATAGTGTGTGCACGCTGTGCACGAGCCTAGGCACATTTTACTAATGCACTGTTAAAATTCAATGAAATGCTGCACTATTGACTTTAGACCAGGTTTTTGTTGGTAAATGGCGTGATCACTTTCTGTTGCCGCAAGATATCAATACACCTGAACACACCTTCCTGTAAGAACAGCACGCCCATGGGTGCAAAGATGGAGGCAGGTGCATTTGTAATTTAAACAACATGGGTGTGGAATGGGAAATTAACAACTGTGTCGGTCTTAAAGGAGCAAAGACACTTGCATCGGGCTTTGCGCAGTGCTGCGCCAGGTGCAAGATAGGGCCCTGAATCTGACGTGTGACACAGCATAGCCTAAATGGACAATAGAGCCCTTATAGGCTCTAGGGATGGCAATGTCTGGACAATAAACATGGTCTCTCAGTTGGTTGGTCCATTAAATAGTTGGATAAAGTGCATTGAAATTTGGTACACACATGAATATTCCCCTTAGAACACATTTTAATAAGTTTTCATCCAGTGCCATCATCGGATCAAATTTTCAATTTGTATATTACTTTGGTTTATGACCAAATACCTGCAAAACAAATGATGTTCCCATCTGTTATCTGAGTGCTCATTAGCAAATTGCATGGTAAAAACACCTGCTAAAAATCAGATGTTAGCTTGGTCACGGAGCAAGTTGTTATTTAGCTCACAGAGTTGCTAGCCCAAAACAGTGGACCCTTGTTTCTTGTGTCATGACGGATCAAAAGATCACTGTTATAAAATCATGATCAAGAGAGAAAAATCAAAATCATTAAATCTTAATTTTTGGGAGCATGCCAATGATTATCCGCTTATCCTTTTAACCTTAATTAATGTAGTGTCTTCATTCATTGTAGACATGGGACTGAGGTCCTGATTGTGTTGGCACATTTTGGTAAAAGCTCTTGTGGCCAAATGCCAGCTTAAAAGTAAATGCTAACGTGATTGTGTACTGAGTCTCCACATACTGAGTAAGTGTAACAGCTGAATGGGAATTTTTCAATTTCATGTCCTTCCGCAGTCTTGTGTGATAGAAAAGCAACCTCTACGAATGAAAGGATCTTGCACATTGTTACTGTTGTATCATTAAACAGACGCTGTTTGAGCCAGTGTGAAGGATCACCCCTTTATCCAGATATGACATGCACACAGCCTCAGATCATCAGTAGCAGTGAGCTGTGGGCGGTGGGATGATGAGCTATGTGGATGAATAAAGAAGTCTAGATTAAGACCACATGTGGTCCAGCAGTGCCTCATCCTTAGGACAAAATACCAGTTAGACACAGCAGGGAACATCTGTTTAAAGTCATCGTTTAAAGTTAGTTATTCACAACCTTCTCTCCACTTTGAGTCTGTGAATCTGTGCCAGGTGGCCACTATGTAGAATTATTCACAGTTTTCTTTCGCTTCTATGACAAATAATCCTATTATACAGTACTGCAGCAACCCAGTAAAAAGCTGTACTATTTAAGGGGTTATATAACTTAACTATAACACATATGTACAGTGTGACCTCAGATGAAGGAGAAGAAACAGTGTTGACATGGTTGAAGACAATCTGATTATAACAGGATAGGGATTACGGCACGTATGTTTTCTCACATGGGAGCTGTATCGGGCAGTTTGGTCCTCTTGGGGGCGCTGTGTTTCAGTGAGATCCTAACCACCAAAGATACCGTTCACTCTGCTGACACTCTGCCTCTAAAACCGTGACCCCTAAATGTCCATATAAATCTTTTGCTCTCCACCTCCCCCTCTAATACTATGTTACGGGAACCAGCTGTGCAGAAAAATAGTCTACAGTGCAATTCACCTGTTCAATGTGGAGATGGTGTGTGTGTGTGTGTGTGTGTGTGGGTGTGTTAGTCACTCACAACAGTAGTCAGGTAATTACTTGTTTACATTGTAGCCTAAATCAGATGATTGGACCCTCTATTTTGTTTTAGAAATCTGACTGCATGCCAAGGTTTTTGTAAATATCCCATTTTGAAGCAAAGCTGTCCCTGCAGTGTGAGAATCTGCATCCTTTTATTCTTCTTCACTTCCTTGCACACATCTGATGATTGCCAACTACATGCTATCTGGTGAAATTACAAAATAAGATAAGACTGCCACTTTATGTACATGACCTCTATTTATCGATCCATTAGGCAGAGGTCTATAGGGGGGGGATTGGGTGTACAAGAAGAAATTTGTGACCTAAAGGTCCCTGGGTGTCCTTTGTTTTCGGATGTGTACAGACAGATCGTGCTGCACAAGAGCCAAAAATCCAGTTGACTGTTTGTGGGCATATATGGAATACTATATGAGCATTTCTTTCAATTGCATCCAGTTTAGTCAGTCTGCCTTTGCTTGGACCTGTAATCCAGCATTGCAGTATAGTATAGACTATAGAGTATAGGGTATATGTCTTCTTTGTGTGGTGGAGTGTTTTAAGAATGTCTTTGGTTGCTGTTCAGTTGAAGTCTGCCTCTGTGTGTCTCAGGGAAGAGAAGAAGCAGGCGCTGTATGTTGTTAAATCCATGTTATCTCTGGCCCTATAGAGGAGCTGGTCTATTACTAACAGAAGGTATTCAACTCACTTGCAGCTTTCGCACATGAATCAAATCCTCCGCAGATTTTTATTTGAGACGGATCTCCTCTGATGAGGTAGCGATCTTTACAGAAATACATATTGATATAGTGAGACCAAGGGATTAATCACAATCATTACTTCCAGAGATGTTAAACAGCCCGTATCTTCTGAGAATCTTTTTTTTAGCAATATGGTCCAATTCATATACCAAGGTGTCTGTTAAAGTAGTTTGACAGTAGAATTCACGGCCATGTAGGATCAGAAAAAAAAATCAGCATGAAATGACCTTCTATTTCTCACATCATTAACTTTTTGAAATCACAGGGCAAGAAATTAAGAAGTGTCATGGGATGCAGGCTTAGATGCTTCCAGTGCAGGTGTGCTTAAGCAGGATGTTCAAAGAAATCTGGGGGAACGCCGCTGTACAGTACTGTATGTAAGCATGTAGATACATGCTTACATTCAGTACTGTACAGCGCCAGTACCGTTCTTCAGCTGTGAAAGGACAGATTTGCTTTACAGCTGCAGTTTATGAAATACCATTTGAAAAACTTCCTTACACTGGCAATCTTTTTCCTTTGTACCCTGGCTTTTTTGTGCTGGTGAGGTCAATATCATTAGTTGCTGAAAAGATAATTGCTGGATGTATTTTTGCACCACTCTTATTTAAATAAGAAAGATAAATCTGAAGCTATTATTACAGTCCTTAGTTCTGTCACCCATGTCATTAAACTAAACTAGCAGAACAAACGCTTAGAGACAGATTTTTACTGAGTGGATTCCCGAGATTATTGGGGGTATTTTAGAGGCAAATCCCAAATCTGTCTGTCACGCAGTAAATTCCCAAAGAATAATTAATCCAGTGAGATGTCATAATAGGCATGAGTATAAGGCTGGGCACTGAAGAAGTCCCAGCTTTAAATAGTACCATAAAACAACACTTGCATACTGTCTGTTCCACTTAAATCATATTTCCTGGATTAATGTGGAGAAGGGAGAGGGAGGTGTCAGGCCAGCATCAGAAGAGTTATAAAAGCAGATCATGACAGCTGGTGAGCTGCTGGGAGAAGATGTCTCGTTTTTTTTGTCCGCGCTCTCTTTGAAAAAGTTGACAAAATCCTTTGTGATGAGAGAAAAGGGAAAATTCGGGGTCAAAGACAGTTTAGGGTCAGGAAGGGCTTTCCCGCACTACTGCAGAAAATCAGACTTTATTCTGCAGCTTTGGCAACTTTGACAGCTTCAACGTTCAATTAGTGAAGATCGAGTGAGATCTAGGTGGAAAAGCCAGAGCAGAGGACACAGGACAAGGCGAGAGGGCATGATAAAATGCGGAGGGGGAAGAAGCAGTGGGAACAGAGAGGAATGAGTCAGGTGGAGGAGGAGAAGACCAGATGGAGACAGAGAGAGAGGAAGGGCAGACAGACTGTGCCAAGCCGGGCTATCACGCAAAGAGACCAAGTCATCTGCTGAGAGCTGAATGGAGACTGACACAAATTGATGGACCGAGACATTTAGAGGCTAGAAGTGGAAGAGGCTCCTGAGAGGAATAAGCCTACTCTAATTTCATCTTTATGAATGAGTGAAGAGGCAGAGAGGGAAATAAACAAGGAACACAGGAGAGAAATAATGAAATGGTTCTTCTCTTATTGCTTTCTTATTACGGGGATGGTAATGAATCAGCTGTGGAGAGAAGGTCACAGAGCAGATGGAAATTTAATCAGGAGGAAAAGGTGAATGCCTGTAAATGGATTGTCATTGCCAATCAATCAGCTAACACAGATTCATCCTTACAGAGAAGAAAAAATATAGTGTTTTTTTCTAAATTAGATTTATTTACGGTAGGTCAAGGCCAGAAAAGGGCTCAGCCTTGTGACATGAACAACAATGTCTTAAAATAGCCTGAAAAAGATGTGTTACTGATGATTTCTTTCTTGCAAGCACACATCAATGGTAGATGACTCTAAATGATCTACCCATGGCTGCTTTGAGATTTGGAGAAATAAGAGATTTGGAGCAGCTGATGTGCAGACTTTCTCAATGCACCTGAGAACAAACAGGAGCATTTAAAGATGTCACTGTTGCGTTGAAAAAAAGCGGTAACAAAATTAGAGTGGCCTCATTGACATTGACATCCAAAGTGAGATGAAGGTGAAAACTGATGAAGTGCAGTTGGTCGTCTGCACGGGGTTGCGTTTGTGGAAGCAAGGAACTAACTCTGGCTGTTGTTGCATTTTTCATTTTAGTGTAGAAAAGATAACAACATCCATAAGAAATTAGCTGCACAACACTCCTCAATTGGAAAGATGTATAAAGGACATTTAAGCTATGCTTATTATACAGTTCCTTACAGGGTTAAATAGATTTCCCAATCAACTCCTGTGGAAAATGTTTGGGCTGAAATCAGTTGGGTTGCACCAGCTTGCCCATCCATATTCTATTGGACAGCAAACACTCGCCTGTTTTAGAATAGTTTGCACAGCAGGTTGGTATGTGTTTTAGTTATTATTTTGGGGGGGAAGCATCTCATTACATTTTGTTCATTTGCTCTTTTTGTCATTCGCCGTCTAGCACTTCAGTTGCCTACTAATCTATGACTTTGTAAACCGGCCCTTACCATTGCTGTGATTACACGGTGCGGTTCACATCTATTTGCTTGACCTAATGCATGAGTACGTAGAATAAGCTCCTAAGTTGTACTTATACGTTTGCAGTAACATGGACTGTACTGAGTGTATTAATGTGGAGGTATGTGGGCGTTGAGTGACAGCTCTGTTTATAACTGTGGTCTGAACACATAGAAACATCTTTATTCATCATCTTGTAGGCAGCAAAGTTTCTTTTCTAACTACGCTGTGCGGTAACAATGCACCTGATAGAAGAACACAAGATGCATACATTTAATGTAAGTAGTTGAAATGTAACTTCTGTAAAAAAAAGTTTCTCTCACTGTGTGGAATGCAAACATTTCTTACTGCGTCAAATCATGTTAATTAGGACAAGATAAAGATGACCAGCTTCACAATGTTCATTGAAAATATAGGATTTCTGTATTTTCAATAAAGTTATCTGAATGTGGAAAACTTGACTCTAAAAATAGAATTGGTTGCTAACTCCTGTGGTAAGCAGTGATCTGAAAAGAAAAGGTTACATTGAATGTGCAGTATGGTAATTCTTTTTTTTAATTAAATATTATAACTGATTACATATACATGTTTAAACATTAACTCACACTGGCTCAAACTTTCTGCTCTATCAACTATTCTTTGGACCACATTATTGTACGTCGCCATTATCCTAAGCAGGTTATCATCGTACTTACCTGTGACTTATCTCCCTCTTTGGCTGCAGCTGCAGAATCAAGCTCAGAATGTGTCTAACTTTCAGTGGAGTGTATCAACGTGATGCTGTGGATAACCGGCAGCCAGGAGAGATGGTGCAGTGCTGCTTCTGCCGTTCACTACTGTACTGTACTATCTCTGTGGTGCTTAACATCATTACTGTCTTTGTGTCACCACAGCAACCGGCCTGGCTACATGCTCAGAAAGGCTTTTTTTTTTATAGGCATTTATTGACTCTGTATGTGTGTGTGTGTGTGTGTGTGTGTGTGTGTGTGTGTGTGTGTGTGTGTGTGTGTGTGTGTGGGAGGGAAGGGGGTGGGGGTGTCTGTACATTCACATTTTGTGAATGTACAGACACAGCAGATAGTCAATCATAGATACCCTCATGTCAATAGGAACACAGCGTGGCCTTTAAGTGAATGAACAATGACAATATTCATTGCTTTTCATCCTATCAGACAATCAGCTTTATTAACACACCTCTCCCTTCACCACCCTTGTCCCGCTTCCTGTAGTCCCACCATGCTTTCAGTGTTCTCCCTCCAGGACACGGCCACATGAGGTTTAATAACACTAAAAGGTTCAACGCCCACACACATCTCTTCTCTCTGCCTCAGTAACCTCGCTCATTACCGAAATTATCAGGTCCACTCTCATAACTTATCTGCCTACATGTGACGTTAAGCCTGAGAAACAGTGTGTTATAGTGTGTGACAGAAACAGTTTACAGTAAAAGAAAATACAGTTTCACCCGTTATGATTTGATGTGTCATGTCACAATTGAAAATCAGGAGTTTGAAATGATGGAAATATAATAATTTGAATAATTTATCAACAGAAACTAAGAGATTGCACTATCTCTCAGAGATGTATCATTTCTTAGTGATGAATGATGAATGTTAAAGCAGATTTTGACTCAGCTGAAAGCACTGCAGTGCACTCTGTGTTGTGTATACCTATGTGTAATATAGAGCTCATAAAGCTAATGTATATTTTATGTTACAATAATATCACACTGTTACGTACACCACCAGTGGGGAAAAGTAAGAATTTATTGTATTTAAGTAGATTTTTTTATAGTTAAGTAATTACATTTTCTGCTTCTTTAATACTTCTTTTCCACAACATGTTGGTGTAAAATAAACATTTACTACCTAACTGATTTGACAGTTCTTTGCAGATAAAGATTTAATTTACACAACATATGATTACAAAATCTAATGCATTTTTATAGCTGTTACTATTTGGATGGAATTAGCTCTACACTCAACAGTTAAAGCAATAAAAGGCTACTTACACATTAATGCATCAGTAGTAACAATCCGATAATATAATAAAACCTACTAATAATGTAACACTCTCAGGGGAATTTGTTCTGAGTACTTTCACTTTTCACATAATTTTACTGATAATACTTCTGTACTTTTATTTTTGAAGCGACTTAAATGCATGACTTTTCCTTGTTACATTGACACTGTGCTATTGGTGCTGTGGCAGTAGTGGTAATATGTCCGCAGTATGTGTCACTGCGATGCAGTCATTTAACACTCACAACATCCTTTTAAAAGTAAAATGGCAATGACTTGTCTGTTAGAAAACAGCACAGCCCAAATCTCTGTTTGCATAATAATTTATTCACATATTTTTTCACATACTATATTATATTATTATTGCTGCAGTTCTGGAGCCTTTCAGTTATTCACTTTCAATATTCCCTCAATGGGATTCTATGTTAATGTCTCTTTATATTTTTCATCTTCATGCATGCTGAGTATTACATTTCACAGGAGCAGGATGCAAATAAATAAAACAGTCTCTTTTTAAGTTACATGTCATAATCTATCCATTCTATCAATGCTTCAGTAACATGCCTTTTCAAAGTCCATAAGGGAGGGGAGGGAGGGAAGGGGGGGGGGGGGACACTTTTCGGAACACATATTCTCCATCAGAGGGCGAAGGCTTAACAAAGGGCACATTAATAATACATATTGTTGAAGCTGGCAATCTATGATTAATCTTCATTACCACCCGAACCCCTGTTTCCCCATTCAAGTGAAGCCCATCTACACCGCACAGGGAAAAGGCTAAGTGTAATTATTACAATTCAACTATGTACAGTAACTTCGAAATATGGCACCAAATCTGCTTGTGAAAAAAAGCTTGAGGTTACACGTTAAAATATTTGTGACTACAATACGTTTTCCTGTTTAACTGAAAAAAATCTTTAAATAACTCCATTCAGCCCCTTAGACAGCAATCACACTTCAAGAGCCAAAGTGGAAACACTGGCACACTTTCCCTGACTGTTTTCAGTGGGTTCTGAGAGTAAACAGCATGCCTTGCAGGCATTGGGAGCATTGTGGTGCGTGACACAGTGTTGGAAAGTAAATCTAACTCATCTGCAGTGCACCATGTGTCTCATTTTCGACAAAAACTCCCAGGCAATGTTAGTCTGCCATCTGATTGGCACCTAATGAAACAAAGAATATGAAGAATAGTGACAGTTTTTTTTAGAAAAAAGCCTGGTACACTGACAAGAAATGTTGTGTTCCAGTGTCTGCTGATATTAATGCAGTTGTTTTTTTGTGTTTGGATCTGTGTACGTTTTGCAGAACGTGTTTAAAAAGGTGCTTGTTTGTCCGCCGAGTGACTTTACTCGACTATCATGGAAAATGCGAAATAACATTATCTTTCCCTAAGTAGCTCAAATTAGCTTAGCATTCAATTTTCTGACTTGTGTCAGACATTAACTTTTTTTCCCACACATGCGTATGCATGCACACGCTTAAGCTCTTGCATATGCACATATAATTGAAAAATGAGGGGATTATTTCTGACCTACAGCAAAGGCGAATAATAAAGAACTTCAGATAATTCAACCTCAGACTATCTTTACAAGATTTTAATATTGTTAGTAATTGCTCAGTTAAATCTGTTCTTTGAAGGCACCTAGTGTCACCTAGGCAGAGCAAAACTCTCCATCGTCTAAGCTTTAGGTGTAAGCTTTGTTAAAGCAAAACAGTTGTCTTTTTAAGAAGGTGAGTCTTCGCTCCCAAAGTGTCAAAGACTTTGTGAACTGATGCTTCCTCGTGACTACACAGTCTCTTTGAGTCCGTCTGTGCTCCTGAATAATAATGCATATGTGAGTTTTGTGCCCTAATAATCGGGGTCTTGGGCCAGGGAAAAGCTCCAAAATGTAAGAGGTCCTTGAGCCCCCAGGCAGAGAAACCTCTGTCAGACGTAGGCTGACTCACTAGACTGGGTCCTGCCCAGGTTTGGGGCCTGGGACAGGTGGGAAACATCCTTCTTGCGCACTTCACAGATGGACTTCCTTCGGGCCTGCACCCCTTGCATGGCCGTCTTTATCTTCCTCCAGCCGAGGTGGTTTAGCTCAGCCAGATTGAGCAGCACACATATGCCGCTTACTGCAAACATAAAGACCAGAAACACGGTCTTTTCTGTGGGACGAGACACGTAACACTCCACCTCCTTTACGCATGGGTAGCGATCACACTCAAACATCCCTGGCACATTAAAGCCGTACAGGAAGTACTGGCCGGCCAAGAAGCCGATCTCCAGCGCGTTGCGGAAAACCACCTGGATGACGTAGAAACGGGAGATGCCTTCCTGTCGTCGCACTTTGGCACTCTTGTGTTGAGGGAAGCCTCGGGGTCCGTTGGGGATCTCTTTGACCTCCAGGCAGTCATGATCCTCCTTACTGCTGTCAGGGTGCACCAGGATGCCATTAATGTTGCGAGAGTGTAGCTTGCGAGCGTGATGGTCATGATGGCGGCCGTGGTGACCGTGACCATGGTGATCCATGTAAGGATGCAGGAGAGAGTAGCTTCGGTCACGTGCTTTGGCAGACTGGTGAACGGAATACGTGATGAAGCACAGGCTGGGCGTGCACACCAAGATGATCTGAAAGACCCAGTAGCGGATGTGCGAGATGGGGAAGGCCTTATCATAACAAGCCTGGTTGCAGCCGGGCTGCATGGTGTTACAGATGAACATGATTTGCTCATCCTCGTACACCTTCTCCCCCACTATGCCTACTATCAGGATACGGAAAATCACCACCACTGTCAGCAGGATCCTGCAGAGAGACAGAAGGAGAAGGAAAGGGCAGGAAAAGGAGGGTGTGAAAGGGAGACAGGCAATGTCAGTTAGTGAGGAACAAATGATTCAAGAAATATCTGGGTATGATTCTGACAATTTAAAATTGATTGATTGAAGTCTTGGCTTGATATAATTTGGCTGTTGAGTGGATGCTGCTTTGTTCATGTTCGCCCTGTACCCTAAAACCATTTCAGAGTAACAGAAATAAAGAATTTAAGGCGAGTTGTTGGACCTATCTCTGTGTCTGTGTGTGCATGGGTATGTTCATGCATGACTGTATGTGTGTTTGCACATGTTATCATTCAGCTGCAGGGACAAATAACACCGTAGGATGGTAGAGTTGCGCTCTAGATAGCATGCACACATGAGCGCACTACTCATAAAAGAATAAAACAGGAGGGGTGGTCAGAAGATAAAGTTGTTTCACACTCATCTTTGTTGCTAAACTGAAATGAAACAGCACTAACATGGATATCAGTGTGTGTGTGTGTGTGTGTGTGTGTGTGCGTGCGTGCGTTTGTGCATGCGCACACGCACATTATTGCTTAACCATATGTGCATATATGGCATCCTATAAAAACTGGGGGGACTTCCCATTGAGCCTCCTTAGTGCAATGATGCAGTAAGAGAGAGATGTATCCTGGATCTTGAGGATCTAGAGAGCAGTGCATCTGCTTTTTATGCCCTCTGAGACACTGGTGTGCTGTACTGTTATCTTCTGGTGTCGATCCAGCATGAGCACTGCTGAGGAGGACTGGGGCTTTGGGCTGCACTGTCAGCTCTTTCAAATGAGCGAGGAAAGCCTGCACATCATGGGGCTCCCTGGTATTTACGCCACAATGCAGTGGATGTGCATGCTCCCTGTGTGGAGGAGCCAATTACACATTTCCAAGCACAGGAGGACCACCCAAGGCAACTGGAGGGACATGCATAGATTGGAGGTGGCCCCAGGTGGGTTAGAAGAACTAGGGTAAATGGCAGCTATGTGACAATAGCCTTTCATTCCGGTGATGTAACATTGTACAATTCCTGTGCATTTTAAAAAGCAGTTGGTCTTTGTTCTGTCTGTTGTTATGTCAAATGAGACTCCGGAGTGTAGCATTTAATCAGGCCTCAAACATGCACACACTCGCTTTCCATGGCCAGTTGTCACAGCAATAAAACAGTAGTGATCTGAAAAGTTTATTTTTTTCTTGGGATGTGAAAAATTAAATGTCTTTCAATGAGGCAATTGAAGAGACAGCTTGTGAAAAGGGAAGAGGTGTAACAGTGGAACACATGTTAGCAGGGAAAAGACTTGAAATAGAGCAGCGTGCCGCAGTAGGATTATTTCTACTCCACCTGCAAGAGCATGCCTGTGTGTTTTTTTGTGTCAGCAGCAAGACGGACACCAGGACACAGAGAAAAAAGGGAGAGTCAGCCAGGTGACTTGTGCAAAATGGCAAACATGTCCGGCCGTCAGTGCTCGGAGCATTTGTGAGCAAACGCTATACTGACTTTCATTGTGTTGGGAAATGTAACAGAATTAAGCTCTTCTGCAACTTTGGTCTTCCAGAAGTTAGATGCGGGTGGTGTACGTTATTTTACATTCGGTCCCTCTCTGATCCTTGTGTGCTGAATGTATCTGCCTTAACTGGGGGTTTGACAGCAGTGGGTCTGACCAAAGGGCTGATATTGATGTTTCTCTGCACCACAAGGAATCATTTGACGCATACAGCTCAATGAGATAGAAATCTTCGATCTGCACTCCTCATTTATATGCAAATATTTGTTTTGATAATATGGGAAACACAAAACTAGCTCATATTGAGTGTCAGTGTGAGAATCTGTGGCTCTGGATGCTGATTTAAAATGCTATTACAGGATAGAAAGCAGCTTACACTGTCTGTTTCACTATTCAAGGTCTGCTTCTTCTCTCGTCATAATTACTACATCATAATAACATTAACTAAATGTTACCAAGTCATCCTGGTATCCACATCTCTGTGTAGTGACACAAGCCCACAGACTGGACAGGGGTTTCAAGGTAAAAGTGCCCTGCTACAATAATCCCCTTTCTCTCAAATACTTCTGATCATTCAGACCTACCAGATGGTTTGAATTTTATTATTTACAGATGTTGTGATTTAATCTCTGCATAGTCAACATACATACAACATCTCTGTATAATCAGAATTTGCAATTAACTGGAAACAGGCTCTTCTTTATGCTGTTTGCAGACCAGTGAGCACTGTCTATTCCCTATCCTTATACAGACACACGATACTAAACTGTATCTGAGGCTTGCTTTAGCGGTAGCCTGCACCCTCAGGAGTTCATTTGGTTCATTTATCCCGCCATTCTATTCATTATTTTTTTGTCTTTGTTTTACATCTTTTAAACTGTCTATACCCCAGGTGTACGTACTCCTTTTTTCAGCACATACTTGGCTAAAAGCCGGTCTTATCTTTTCTTTGACAAAGTATAAAGCTGCCAGGAATCCAAAATACCATAGAAATGACACAGTTTAAGGTTCTAAACATATTGTTTCACTATTTAAAGGCACAAATACAGCTGCAAACATAAGAAACATAAGTAATAAAACTATAAAGTGTATTTGCCTATGAATCGATTTAATCCCAAATCATTTTTCATTGAAAGTCTATGTACGTATGCCTGTAAATCACTGAAAATATTAATAATTCCAAGCTTTAAGAATTCATGAGACACAGTGTGAAAGCCCCACATAAGCACTTTCAACTGGTTTTCTGCTTGTCTCTACACGATATATACATAAAAAGTTAAATTCATTGCTAAATTTAACATAAAGTAAAGAAATGATGCATCAGGATGCTCCACATCAACTCCTTAAGTCCAAAAGGGCCATGTTTATTGCTATGAAGTTGACCTCAAACGTAAACATGCTTTACCTCATTGCATGTACAGCTGGCACCCTGAAAATTAATCAGAAATATGTAATTTCTTTCCTAATTTGTGTAAATAATGTGACAGTGGGGATTAAAAACACAAGAACAAACAAGCT
This sequence comes from Etheostoma cragini, assembly GCF_013103735.1. Taxonomy (NCBI): domain Eukaryota; kingdom Metazoa; phylum Chordata; class Actinopteri; order Perciformes; family Percidae; genus Etheostoma; species Etheostoma cragini. Next base: position 10,186,251 of record NC_048419.1, on the reverse strand, counting down.
GTTCATGGTGGGGGGGGTCTTCCTTTCATGTCGCAGCCGCCGTGCATAGGTCCATCTTGCGCCATGTGGCCTATTTACACGTGACGACTGCAGCTTTGCTCACATCAACAGGAAGTATTTGTAGACATTTATGGACATTCCTCAGATAGCAAAACTTTCCTCAAGTACTGAACTGCAGATTTTCTGTCTATACTTTGTTTGTTGTGCAGATTATGTTGTTAAAAAAATTCAAGACATTGCAAGTATCGAGTGTGTGTGTGTGTGTGTGTGTGTGTGTGTGTGTGTGTGTGTGAGTGTGGGTGTGTGGGTGTGTGTGTGTACTCTACTGCTGGATAACAGGATAATCAGCACCAGGCAGATTGCTGCATTAGCAGAAAGCAGTGGACGAAGGTTATCTGCAAACATCAGTGTTTTAAGTCCTGCAGAATAACAAGCCAATACTGTACGTTAGCGCAGATTGGCACAGGACAGCCTGAACCTGCAGAACATTCAATAACCACTACCTATGAAAAGGATTTTATAATTTTTAGTGTCTCAAACCTCAGGGCAGTATACTAAAATTAAGCCACTGGCCGAGTTGGCTCAAAAAATAAAACGTGAAAAGGGTGCAGTCACTACAATGCATTGTATACTTTAACTGTAAGTTCCTTAAATGGCCATTAAATCTTCCACATCAGTTACCAGTCATCACCTCATTTAGCCACCCATGCTCCGGGGGACCTCCCTTTAGACAAATCATTACATTTTCTGAGAAAATCCTTCACACTGTGCCAGAGATGTAATAAGATTTGGAAGAAAGTTAATCTGGTCTGTATGTCTGAATTGGGCTCACATGTGTAAGTTTCTGCTTTTTTTTGGACAGTTTCCTTGTGCTGCATCACTGACAGCTGGAATTTTTTTTTAAAGTGCAAAGATCAACAGCACTCAAAGACAAGCTAGCATTGATGTCGAGAGAAGGGAGTAAAGATAAGGATGTGGTACTTGGCTGCTGCATTACTATACAAACTGATGTGTAGGCAGCTGATTGACCTGTAAGATTGTGTGTATAGTGTAATGGTAGTTGCCCTTCAGCTGGTGTGTCAGCTGGACATACAGGCTGTTTTTTCCCAAAGGCATTCACACACAC
>NC_048419.1:10126084-10185115 GCF_013103735.1 Etheostoma cragini | reverse complement strand
ACACACACACACACACACACACACACACACACACACACACACACATTCATTCATACAGCAGCTGCTGTCACCAGACTCCAGGGACAACAATTACCTCGTGCACAACAGATACATTGGGACACACACACACACACACACTTTACTCTCACATACACATTGTGAATATAAATTACCCTTTACTGTATGAGTAAACAAATGTATAAAATACATCTGCACATTTAGTTATACTGGCTCTCTAACAGTCCTCTAAAGGCTAAGTGCACTATTAAATGTAGAGTAAAACTAGTCTTCCCACCCACATGCTGTCAATAATAAGCTCCACTGATTGCTGATGGCAGAACATAATGAATAAAGACCTTACCAGGCATAGAAATTAGGTAGCTTAATTATCAGAGTGCAGACACTTTTTTCCTACCGCCCCTCATCTACTGTTCCTCTCTCAAACTGTTTTAATGGTTTTAATTCTTGCCCACGTTCTAGGCAGACATGTGTGACCGCCTGATGTGCCATTAAGAGTTGGTGTGACGAATGCATTCATAGATAGCTGAGCTTGTGTGATGGTTGACTTTCTTGTGACCTCCTCTTTAAACACTTCAGTGAGTATTTTACTAGTAGTATGAAAGATGAATGTTTTTTAAAAATAGGATTCTTCAAAGTTTGGTATTTTACACAACATCATAGAGGCCTTTTCAAACTGTGAAGTTCCTTTGTGCCACAGAACGTACAGAAATGTAATTATCTCACTTGCTCATACAACAACTCTGAAGGAAATGACTTCCAGCTGTTTTTCAGGAATAAAGGAGGAAACAGAGAAAGTTAATTGGAGGAGACGCTACAGGTAACTGCCTCAATTATACCTAGGCTGAGATAGAGTTATGATAATACCTTACTTACAATTTACAATTAAAATATCAGTAATTACTTATGCTAAAATCTTTTTTTCTAAAGCTAGACTTCTGTGTTGAAACAAACAAGTAACACGACAATGGCCTAAAGCTGTAAGATATTGTGTTTGAAGACATTCTACACACAACTTTTCTATTAACTTATTGCACAGCCTAACCATGTGTGGTGATGATGTCAGTGTATACCAGATGCAGCCTTCCTCCATCCCATTTGTCTTTTTCTGGTATTCATCTCAATTATAGCTAAGGGATGAAAACATTATGCAAAAGCAATTATCTCTAAAATAGCTTGAAAACCTTCAAATAAATGAAATCCGAGGTACATGATCAACACAAATATACATATGACAGCAGAAGATGGATTTTAATCCAGTGGGACACAGTGCAGATTAATGTTATTTACACCCAACCCACACATTTTATGTCTGTAACCCATTTTAGTTTGCAGAAATAACTTACTCTGCATGCAGCCCTTAAAGGAAACTAAAGCTCAGTCAAATGTATCCCCCTTTGAACCAGACTGGACTGGACATCGCCTCTATATATATATACACTACCGGTCAAAAGTTTGGGGTCACTCACAAATTTCGTTTCGTTCGTTTTTTTTTTGTTGTTTTTTTTCTTTTTTAAATAACTGTCTCTACTCTGTTAAGCGACTTTGAGCTCGGGAAAAGCGCTATACAAATTCAATTTATTATTATTATTATTAAATTTCCATTGGACTCCATTATAGACAGAATCCCAGCTGAGATCAGTTGCCTTGTTTTTTTTAACCAGGGCAGCAGTTTCCAGATTACATTATGTGCTTACATACTTGCAAAAGGGTTGTTTAATGTTTTCTTAGTTAGTTTTTTAAAATAATATCAGATTAGTAAACAAAATGAGCATTTGGAACATTGGATGAATGGTTGCTGATAATGGGAAATGTAGATATTGCATTAAAGATCAGCCACCCACCCAGATCAGCTGGTATCCTGTCTATAATGGAGTGAAATGGAAATTTGTAAGTGAGCCAAAACTTTTATATATAGTATATATATATGTAGTATATATATATATACATATGATAGATAGTAAGGCTAGACAAAATCCCTTTCTCTTTGATTTTGAGGAACTGACAACTAAACCTGATATTGTCTGTTCATACACTTTCTGTAGGTAACTGGAGCTGTATTCAAAATCCCACGCTGTGTTTACCCAATGTTTGGCAAGTAATATGTTGGAAAAGATTAGACACAAAAAAGGTGGACCCAGAAGTTCAAGGTGGGGGTTTTAGGGCTGATTATCCCTGATGCCTTTAATATTTTTCCACCTAAAAAATCATTCCATTATCCAATCTGAACAGATTTGGCTGAATGTATGTTACGTCAGCCCATAATGATGCAAGTAAATGAGGGAAATCGTGGGAAATTATATATGTTTCTAAGCTCCTTGGCAATTGGGCTGCAAACCCTAAATAGGAATCATATATAGTACATGTGAACCAATCAGTAGAGGATGTAAATACAAGGGGCGTCCCAAGTTCTGTTCTGTTTTGTTGAAATGTGTGAGTTAACATACTATTTATTTTATCAAGCTTTTTCTCTCTTTGAGTTGTGGTTAACTAGAATTATATGGCTAACCTTACAGTTAATTTACCATGGCTGCTTGAGTTGTCATGTTTTATCAACAAGTCACGTGATGTAGACTACTAAGCGTGGTTAATATTGTGTGTGGAGTGAATGTGATGCAAAACTGCACTCTGATTAGAAAGGAAAAGGCTCCTTGTGCATTCTGGTGACATTTCACACATAGGACTGACATGGTTGAACCTACTCAGTCATAATAGTCACTGAGTCAGCTGACTAGGCATTGGCCCACTTGGTCTGCAAGAAAATCCAAGATGGAGGATGTAGGAGCTGACGTGAACATGAAATGATTATAATTGTTTTTGTTCTACACAAAGTTTCTCACAAAATGTATTTCTATCGATAGTTTGTATAAATGTAATTATGGAATTAAATTAATTATTGCTATATATCGTTGATAATGTTGAAATTGTCATAGTTGATTCGCACTACACTGTGTCTACTGATATTTATTTAAAGAGTAATTGATGTGAACTATTAATTAAATATGCATCCAGAGTTAACCATGGCAACCACAATGTCACATTTCTGGTGTTTTTATTTCACTTCGGTTAAAGTGTACAGAGCAGCCGCCTGCATATGGAAACAAGGAAATGAATAGAAATAGAAATGTGAAATCAAAACAATGAGCTAAAAGATGACAGGACCTGCAGTTGAGTGATAATTCTCTGTGGTAGTGTCACTGTAGGCGACCCCTTTCACACTACACATAATTGATAACCATTTTGATTTGTGCAGCTTTAAAGTGTATTATATTAACAACATTAAAAAAAAATCTTGTGGACAGCAACTCTGCCAACTTCATGGCAGATTATTCACATTTTTGGCAATGTGATGCTACCTGGCTGTCACGGATAATTGTTGCTAGAATTTTCTTCTTGGCTGGAAAATTCTGTGTTGGACCAACAGTTTAGTTTGCTATTTTTAATTCAATCAGACTTTTAATTTGATTGGCCACCCATCCTTCAACTTTGGTACGCAGCATACATTTTCATCAGCGATCTACTCTGAAATCAAAAGCACAATAACCACATTAAGGAAATATGGCTCATGTACCTGACACTTCAATTCCCTCATGTAATACTGCAGTTCCGTACTATCATTTTGAAAATAACTCACTGTAAGTAAATATGCATTCTAAACGTTGATGAACTAAAGTAATTTAAAATGTGTTTTCATTTGGAATATAAAATACAACAAAACCACAGATCTTCAAAAAATGTGTTAACTAACCAGTAAGTTAAACTTTAATTTAATTATAGATTTTCAAGTCTGATTTATCATATTTGCTGGATGCATCTTAACCGCACAACGCAAAAAATCCTCTCTGTACAGTCTACTTCTATCTGCCTTTATGATCTTGAAATCATGCCCCGAAAACAAAGTACTGTATGTTTATGAGAGTTGACAATGGGGTCACTGGCCATAAAAACTTGATAAACATTGTTCCAACATAACTAAGGAATTCAAATGTGTGAGGAAATCATTGAAATAAAAAACATTAAGGCCATGTATAGAGAAACATTACACGCCCGGTGAAGCTCATATACACTCCATCAATGTGTTGCTAGAATGAATAATAGCCTACGCTCAATAAAGGCTGAGCTCAGCTTTACTGAAATCCCCCTGTCGAACAGCGCAATCAATAATCAGGGATTGCTACACAAATAAGCTAATGACAACTCTGGATGTACAGAAAAATGGTTTCATTTAAAAGACAGTCCCGCTCCTCACCAAAGCATGAGGATTTACTAATCCTGTCAAACGCTGAAATATTGCTTGCTTGTTTGCTTTGCAACACAATCTTTTCAGACACCATAGATTTTTCTTCAGGGAGCATATTATTAATGATACTTGAAATAAATGTTGGTGCACTAGTCAACATGGTGATGCCCTCAATTAAAGCAGAGCATTCCTACATGCTAAATTATACTGAGAGAAGGAGGATGCCCTACTCAACGTAGGGTATCTCCTTCTTGTTGATCCTGACCTATTTAGGCAAAGTCCAGGGAGAACACAAAAAACACTCATAGTCCCCAATGTTCTTAAAAAACTACATCAGTGAACCATTTTCATCTGTATTTTGCTTTTAGAGTTTTAGTTATTTTGGTTTCATCCAACCTTTCAGGACTGTCCATTGAAGTGCTGTTGTGTTACCATATAAACAGAGAACCACTCCATCCATTATATTAAAAGGCTGGACAAATCTGCATACATTTTTAATGCAGACTTGACATCAGTTGCAACAAGACTCACATAACATTTATTAAGATTTCATGAAGTATTTATAATGCTAAAGAGGGGCGTGATAGATGTTAAATAATAGATCTGTCTTTGTTACACATGAAAAACGAAATGGATTTAGATTTTTTTCATAGAGTAGATGAATTAAATATGAACAAACTTCTATTTTTTAAGATGACGATTGTGGTGATTCAAATGCAGTGTATAAAATGTAATGAAAAATACATGATGAGTTCATTACACCTTTGACAACAGACAACTTCTGCTGGTTAAATGAGTTGTTTATTTAGCCAAACATGCATAATGCATGTAATTTCTCTCAAGATGGCATCATCCTTACCTTTTATGAGCGTTACAGTTTGAGCATCACATTCAGATGTATGTAAAATTAAAAAACACAAATGTCTTTTTAGAAGACCCCATCAATGTAGAGGACACATATCGAGTTTGTGTGCAGACTGTTTCCTAAGTAGCAGGGTCAGTCAGCAGCTTCAGAGGAATGAGCTCTGACACAGATTCTCAGCACTAAAAACTTCCTTCCTCCCCCCTGTTCTACAGCTCCCCTTCTCTTCTCTCTGTTCTTCTATCCAGCAGTCTTTATTATTTTATCTCCCTTAGATCACTCCAGTCCTCCATTATCTCTGCCTCTTTTGTTTCTCGCTCTGCTTGTCTTTGCCGCTGACCTCACTGCAGCATTGCAGTGTAAGGAAAGATGCATCAACCCACTTTCTTCCTTTCTTTTTTTTCCTTCCTACCTGCAAGGTGTGTATCTCAAACCCAAAGGCTTCATCGTCTCACGGTGGAACACACAAACAAGCACACCTGTGATCTGCAAAACCCCTGAGCATCAAAGATGTAGTATGTCATGTTTTAATATATCATGTATGTGTATGATACATTTTATTGCCCTCAGATAGGAATATGCATCACAGAATTATGTTCAATAGCAGAAGATTTAGATTTTTATATATAAAATGTAGAGCTGTCCGAGAAGTTAAATTGAAAATCCATAGCACATGTTTTAAAGAAAACAACAACAGTGTCTCACATGTAAAAAAAAAATGCAAGTCTACCTGGTCTGGCTCAGCAAATACACATGATGGGATGGTCCTAGATGCCAGACAAATACCCTCAAAATGTAACTGTTTGCAGTGTTGTGTAGCCAAATCTCTGTTTTTGGCAAACTGGCAAATTACACAAGCAGTTGTTTGTCCCACTGGATTAAACATGTTTTGTGTGCATGGGAATATACAGCATTGTCAAGGTTTTTAAATACCAGTCTCATAAGCAGCAATAGTACAGAGTGCGAAAGGAAAAGTACACACTTTTAATGGTAGATTTAACAAGATTTGGCTATTTGTACATAATTCTGTTGTAAAGTGCTACACCAGACCTACCAACAAATCTCTGTTTGACAGTTTAATATTGGTTGCAAATGAATCATTATGAGACATATAAGACAACTGCAAACATTATCAAGGCTGCTGGTGTTATATTTCAACAAATACACCAGTGCATCATCAGCATATCAACAGAAAAGCAATTTATTAATTTGGATGACAAAAATCAGGTATGTTAAAGTCAATAGAAAGCGTGATCATCTGTAGTTGCTTTGAAAGTCAGTCAACATAGTCCCTGCGAAAAAAATATTTGTAGGAATATTTGTAATAAGTATGAGTATGTTCCACTAAAAATTTGGATCAAAAAAGCCCAAAACCCTGTTGTTATATTATCTGCACCAACTATATCTACAGCACTGGTTGTCCTCATCAGTTAGTATGTTACCTCTGCCCATTAAGAACAGACACTTAATTCATTTCTTTAATTAACATACTGAGTGATATACATTCAAACTCTTTACAGGCCATACTGAACTGCCAGTATTCTAATGCTGAAAGTCCAAGAGTCATTATAACTGTGAATATGCAGTCAATGGGGTTTGTGCTAGAGAATGAGGTTAATGCAGCCTTGACAATGATTTCTTCTACAGTGTTAGCATGATTACAGTCATTGGTTATCCATGCACACGCTGTACAATGTCCAGTTAGAAGTCAGGCTTATTAAAACAATCACAATACACAATACATACACATAAAGCTTTGAATGAGTTGTAATATGCAAGCCACCTGTGGTTAGTCAGAGGCACAGAAGCAACTCTCAATTTGTCTGTCTCTTTCAAAGACCATAATTAAGCTAACCTATGCCACTGTGTAGAGATGGTCCATTTCTGTTTTTAACACTGTTGTGTATTCCTAGTTTAATTGTCTATCCTGTGCCAGGGCATTGGTTAGCTTAAACCTACAATTAAGAAACAGCTTAATTGTAGCTGGATTAGACAGTCTAGACATCCGACAATGCTATCTAACAGTGTCTCATGGTAGAACTATATCCTCACGTTGCAAGAGAGAGGGTTGGCACTCAAATAGATGACTGACATGCAACCAAGTTCCAAAGTTTTGATGCAGGGGAGACTTTTCAGCCATAGGGAGACATCACTGTTCTGTTCTTTGGAACAGCATCCTTTGAACTGCAAGCGCACACATGCAAACTCTTTCAAAGAAACTACACACAGGCTGAACTTTCTACATGTGATGCCATCTAGTGGTTGCTGCATGCTCCGGCCACACCCTGTGAAGTGCAGGACTTCACAATGCACAAAAGTGCAACGCTACATCGTAGTTGGTTGTGTTCAGTGCAACAGACCACACCTGACCACACCCAACTGGATTGTTGGGTGTGGTCAGTGGTGCAACAGACTTGAACCTTTCAACCCATAGAGGTCAGTGCAACAATTTTGACTCCATACTTGATTTAGAGTGGAGTTGCTCATTAACAATCTAGGAGGCATCTTTACAGCACAAATGGCAGTGCCAGTGGTAAACAATTCTCCAACTTGCTGGTACATCCAAAAACATCATTCTGATCATTTAAATGTTAAGTGTCATTGATTTCCTGACCATGCAGACACATGCTTTGGATTAGGAATCAAGTCTTTATCTTTAGTTGTTTTTGTGTTATTTTTATTGTCTAAGATTGTGTCATGTCTGAAAATGTCTGTCTACAGGTAAAAAGCCAAGATCCAGACCACCACCTAATAATAAACTGCTACACCCTAACCCAGTGTCTCTCTGTCCACCAAACTGTATAAGAATTCTCCAATACATTTATTGATATTTCCTGTAAACCAGCTAGCCAACAGGGACAACAATAAAAACTGCTCCACTGTTGGGTTGCGCAAGGTTAAAAACAAATTTAGGGATCTCTAGCCTGAAATACTCACAAAATACTGTACAAAGTGATTCCAGAGACAATGTGTCTTGACTTGCATAGCATAGACAAGCGGAGTAGAAAAAGGGAACCTCATTGGAAATCCGCTAATGTTACAGCTAATGCCCTAGGGTCAACTAGAGAGCCTTGTAGGACAAACAAAGTCTGAGGGAGGCCAAAACACAAAGGGATCATTTACAGAACATGTCACTGTATTCAGCACAGTAGCACATAGCTGTGTCCCGGGCATCACACAAACTACTTACTGTAAGAGGGAACTATTTTACATAATATCATTCCACTATCTCATGTTATGTTATTTTGGAAGTTTACACAGCGGGTAATTAATCTAGTAGAGTATATCATGTGAGGACAAAAACTGGTGCACAAAGGACTATTCTAAAAAGCACTGCTCATTTGCCTAAATGTATTTTAGTGATGTTAAACCAGTGACGTGCATGATCAACGAATAGCTCAAATTAAGCATTCAAGAGGGAGCCATTACATCATCAGAGTGTTAATTAGGACTTTAAAAAGAGGTAGCAGACAAATTGAGAGTTGCTTCTGTGCCTCTGAAAAACTGTGGGTGGCTTACAGTCATTGAATCATCCAAAGATTGATTTTCAGCATTCTTTGTACCCTGTGCTCACAGGGTATTACTGATTCAGCTGCCAGGACTGGATTTTAAAGCTGCATTAAGTAATTCATGACCACTAGGGGGCGGAAAGACTCCAGAACAAGTTCACAACAGTGAGCAATTAGCTTATGAAGTTGTTATGGCTAACATGTTAGCAAACAGTTGCCTACTTACAAATCCAGCAGAAACAGAGCAACACGGACATCCCTTTGGTCTCCTTTTTCTGGCCACCTGTTGAATGTAATTCCAATATTCACTGGCGTTTAGCCCTTGTTTGGTCTTCCAGCGCATGAGAAAAAATCTGTTTCTTTTTGGCCCGCTAAATGTTTGAGTTTCTTCCCCAGATCATTCGGCTCTTTGCCATTTCGCGCTGGGCAGTTAGCGTACAATTAGCTTGTTTTAGCTTCTGAGTTGGGAGCAGCTGCCCACAGTCGTACACGTTCATAAAACATTGTTTTGGACTTGTCGCTCCAGAAACCAAAACAATGAGCTAAAATTGGCTGAAAGCTGCAAGCTTCATAGTGAGGTGTTGATTCTCTGTGATATCGGCAATACTACCAATCCCATAAGCAGGAGGGAGTCGTATCATTAATGGCACAAAATATTGCTTAATGCATCTTTAAATCAAGTCAACATGCTGTACTATATGCAGGTTTTCATTCCATCTGAGGACTATACCAGGTGATTTCATTGTTTAAGGCACTTTCAACCGCAGAGGAAGAACTCACTGAAATGACTTGGTGTAGTGTTTGATTGGAAGGAAAATCTCCATCACACATGGTTTCAGATCCCTGGTCAACAGAGGTTTAGCTATAATGGGGCTCACATCATCTCGGTTGCTCTGATTCAGGTACAATGTTGTTACAGTAGTCAATAAAGGCATGAGGCCAATTTTCACTATTTTAACTTAGACAAAGAGGAACACACACAAAATTCCACTGGAGCAGAGAGAAGTTTAGGCCATGCCCTTGTTGCGGACTACCTGAGGTCTGGGTTAATGAGCACAGCAGTGCAGTCAAATTCCTAATCTCTTGTGGCTTTTTCTTCTTTCTGAAAAGCAATTTTCGAATTACAAATCTACACAGCTGGGTCTCACAGGCTAAACCACTTTGACTCAATTTTCCAAATGAGTGTCCCAGCGTGATATTTGGATTGTGCTTAATGGGTGGAAAATTTCACTTTTGCATTTACTTAGTCACACAGAGAAGATGTGAAGCACTTTTTTCACGCAGATTTTACAGCATGTCTCCATGGCATGTCTCCACTGCTAATCAAACGTACAGCTCATCTGTTCAACCCTCCACCACGAACCATTCTCTCACAAAATATGAGAAAAGTCTGAACAGACTTTCACTATGATGCAAATCAGTCTGCTGATAAGAACAAATTGAATGAACTTGTTTTTTGTCTCAAGTTTGCGCAGAGTTCAGAGCCATTTTCTCCCCCTTTGATTCTACCTCCCACACCTGCTTGCTCACCATCCTTTCATCTTCATCACCTCCGCTCTCCTCTCACTCCCTCTCCCCTCTCCTTCTGTCTTATTGGTCTGTGACCAACAGCATCAAGCGTTATCTATCAATAGCTAGGCTAATAGGTATCAACACAGGAACCTTTCTGAATTAACCATAATGCCCAGTTAAGCCTGCCATTGATCATGTGCAATTAGTTCATCCCTTCACTAATGATGGATGTGCAGGATACGGGTGAGGAGAGCAGAGAGGAGGAAAGGACGGGGGAGGCAGTGATGACTGTGGGGGACTGTAGAACAGAGGAGAGCACTGGGACAAGCCTGAGGAGGGAGGTTCATTAACTGATACATACAAGAAAACATTCACGGTCAGCTACATAAAAAAAACCCAGGTCATCAGTATAAACAAAACCACGGATACAAAACCTAAAGAAAATAAAAACCTTGACAAACAGAATCCATCAGTGTCTTACCTTCCAATCATGGTAGAGTGCTGCTGGACAGCAGCCTCCAGCAGCCTCTCCAAAATGGTCCATTCCCCCATGGTGATGGAGAGGTGGCACGGCTGTCAGAAGAAACAGGACTTGTGAAGACCACTGGACAGCGGACTCCTTCTTCTATATCTTCCCAGGACCGGCCTGCCCTCTTGTGGACCTGCCGGCCAGCGGGGGTACACCCAACTCCCGTCCCGCACCAGCTCCCTTTTGACCTCTACACGTTGACGTGGCCACGCGTCAGTGCGCCTTTGACTGTGTGTGGGTAAGTGAGTGTCTTCTCATGGGCCTGTCCCGCTGTGCTTCTCTTCCTGGTGGAGGAGAGGTGCTGTGCTGATTGCCTACCCCTCCTCTCTCCCTCAGTCTCTCCCCCTCCCCTGCGTAGTGATGCTTGTCCTCCCCCTGCCGCACCACTCTGTTCTGCACTACAGCATATGCTATAGCTCACTGTATGACAGCCATGATCACCCTCTCTTTTCCATTTGCCTCTCTCCGTCCCCTTGTTCTATTCTCCTCTGTCTCTTCCTCCTCTGTGCCCGCCTTCGTCCTCCACCCTACCCCCAGGGCACTCCTTGTACTCTACCTGCACTTCCTGCCATCAGTGCTGTTCTGCGCTCGTCCTTGCATTGTGTAGAATCTTTGCCTTTACTGCACATTTGCTGCTCTAACCTTAACACACGCACGCTGCATATCTGATCCTCCTTGGCTCACCTCAACAAACAGCACCATAAACACACACACTTGCACTCAATGACAGCTTGGAATCCCACTCACCCACTTCCTACTAAGGACTGCAGATCCCCACCAGGACACAAAGCTGCCGCCTGCTAAATGTCATTTTACGACTGGAGGAATTGTCGCTCCACAGCTCCAAGCGCTACAAGGACCAATAAAAACCTGCATACACACACACACACACACACACACACTCAGAGCCGCACACTCAGAGCCGTACACACAAACCTGCACAAACACGCTGCCACCCAGCCCCTCAGTAATAAATCAGCTGCCTTGCTGCATCCAGTGATGCTGAACCAAGGCAGTGTGCTGCAGACCTGCTGTCCTGCGTTGTCCCCCTGGCTAATTTCAGCACAGGCCAATGCCCAGAGTCATGTCTGCCGCATAGAGCGGGGATGAAAAGCTGTCCTGAGAAGCCTATTTCTGGGCTCCATCATCTTGCATCCCTCTCTAACCCTCCTCCTGTTCTCCATCAACCGCCACTCTCTTCCTCCTTCCCCTCCTTTGCTCACGTTTGTGTGCAGATCTCAGTCCTGCCAACTACTTCTATCTCAGTGTTTGCTTCTCATCTCCGCTTTGTGCTCTCCCTCTCTTTCTCTGTCTCTTTCTCGCTCATGGAATCGCTCTAGCTCTGTCACACTCTGTGAGCATGCAACACCCCCCCCCCCTTCCTTTTCTAATAGATCTGCGCTCTCTCCTCCCTCTCCCTCCCTGCCTCCTTCTTGTAAATGTGCTTGGATTGCTACCCTGCTCGCTGCTTTACTTATGTTTGCAAGAATGCCTCCCACCGTACTGGTGTGTCTATTCCTGCCTGATGTTGGAAAGGGATTTGAGATCTAACTCCACTCTGTCTCCACTGCAACCCTTTGTTTCCGTCTGGAAGCTCGGCGGTGTTTCCCATACTCTCTTGCCTCGCTCTCTCTGCCACACATCCAGCCCATGCATCAAGGAGAAGGATTATAGGGAAATAGTGGCTCTGCTCCACCCTATCCCCCATTTATCACCTCCCTTTCTCCATCTTACTGTACTGGGGATGACAACACATGTATTTTACCCTGACCCAACCCTCATGCCCGCGTTCTATTTCCTCTCTTCATCTTCTCTTTCTTTTCCTCATTCTGTCCATTTCCCCCATCCTCCATTACAGCCCCCGTGCTCTATCTCCCTCTCAGGAGAGATGAGCGACGTATTGTACTTTGCTATGACATTGAAAGCTGCATTCATTAGATCTATATTAAGGTGGTGTGGAAATGGGATTTTCTCCCATTCATTGCACATACAGTACAGATACAAGTGGATGCATGATATCTAATTAGCATACGCACACACCTAAACAGTAAAAGGATACATGTCTATATCCTTATCTAAGACACAAGAAAATAGAGGATACATAACAAGAGAAAGGAAAGAACCACAAGTTTTTTTCTTCTCCAAGATGTGAGTCATAGCAAGGTATTCCCATCTAGAAGACTGAGTCAAGTAAATGATGCAGTGACATGAAATGAGACCAGCACACTAGAATGAAGTCATGGCTTGAGGTGACAAGTTCAATTTATTTGTGCTGCATTTCCTTTTAGTAACGCTTCTTTGATTTTGGATGACATGCTTTTCTAGTTGACAGTTTATTTGTTGCACGATAAGCTGGATGCCTTTGAGGTGCTTTGGGAATTTTGATACCACCTTGATATCCTCAAATCCTGTGTTGTTGTATTTCTGAAAACATCTAGCAAATAGCAGTGAGGTGTGCAAATGTACAGACCTTACACAACAACCCCTACAGTACATTAGTGATCAATTGAGCTGTCTAGTTGTGTATGTGCATGAACTCGTGCAAAATCCCTCTGCATGTGTGTGTGGGTTGAGAAAGAGAAAGAGAAAGACTGAGTGGGGGGGGGGCAGGGCAAATGAGGGTTTTGTTAGTTCAGCAAGGGGACTTGGGGTCTTTCCCTTCTCAAGGACATATGGTATAAGAATGGTGTGGGGGAGAGCAGGGAGGGGAGGCGGGCAGTGGAGTGTGATCATGGCTCTAGTTTGGCGAGGCTTGGGTCGCAAGCAGAGCAGCTGAAGCGCTGGCATCAGCCGGTCAGCACTCCAAGAGGAGATTTCAGAGCTAGATGGCACATAAGTGAGAGAGAGAGAGAGAGAGAGAGAGAGAGAGAGAGAGAGAGAGAGAGAGAGAGGCGCAGGTGTGTCTTCAGTGACCCAGAACAGCCAGCGTTAAGCATGCATAAGCACATATACTGTACTCAAACACCACATAATAGCATTAATGATAACCCAAATGCCGTTCACATTAGTGTAACAAGAAGGGTCCTAGGGAAAAGCCCACTTGTCTTAGTGCATATACTAGTAAAAAAAGAAAAACTGCAAATGGAAAATCTGGCATGCTCACCTATATTCTGCAGGGATCCAATATTTAAAAAATGTATCATTTCTTTTCAGTTTGAGCTTATAAAGATGCCCACATAAACATACAGTTTAAATCCCTTACACATATATGTCCACATATAAGCTCTCAAGACTCTATGTCTTGTCAGGATAATCAATATTTAAACCTGTGTAATGTTTGTAGGAGATATGTAAAAGTGGCCTCATCCTCACAAGGGTAGGCTACTTGTGAAAATGTGGAAATCAGAGGTGATTCCTAATGCATGATCATGATCATGATGAATCGTGGTTAAGTATAGTAGATTATTTCTGTCTTGAGCTGAAGAAACAGGAATAGTGAAACAAATATAGGAAACCCATTGTGCACAAAAAATGTGTGCAAAATATTAGGAAGCCATTGGCACTATGACCTGACACAATCCATATCTCACTTTTCTGAAGGCTTAAACACAATGTTTTAGCTCTCTTCCCTTCATGGCCACCCCCCAAGAAATTAAAAACTCTTTAAGTCTGTATGAGATCAGTATCAAATGTTTAAATGGTTTCATTCTAAATTTTATGAAACATGTAAAAAAAACACAATTTCAAGGTTAACTGATTTAAATAGTTACTGATCAGTAAAACATGAATTAATAATGTATTGACCATATGGTAAATAAAGACAATACTCTATAGGCTACATAACTAAACCATTTACACCAGTTTATTCATGGGTTTGTCTGTCCTTTGGTGAAGTGAATGAAGTCCCCTTGTCTGTTGCCACAGGGCTTCAACCTTCTGAACAGCAGACGTCCGGTGAGCGTCCTTGTTCAATTTCTGAGGTCAACAGAAATTGAACAAGAGCTACAGTGGGCCTTGTAAACATTACAGCAAGATACCAATTTAAAAATGTATATCTGACATATCAAACCTAATAAGTTAGACTTTTTACTGTTGCACCTACATGCTACCCATAATAACTGTGATTTCATTTTGTTCACTGGCAAAATAATCTTATGGCAGTTGGTTTGATGTCATGATGAAAGGTGTCAAGCAATACCTGGAATTAATATAGAACTGTGCATGTGCACACTGAAGTGATGTCTCCTAATAGTGTGCCATGAACAAAAAAGGTGGCATTATGTCACCAGCAACAAGGTATTGGCTTAATATTGTCACGTGAGGTTGTCAAAACGTATATTATACTTAAATATGTGTTATATAGAATTGTTAAGTACTTCACAGACATTATAACCGTAGTAGCAGATCATACAGATTGGGCAAATCAAGTAAATTACAAGCTTCTAGTGGAAGAAAAAAAACGAATGAATACGAAGCATATAATGAAGTAAATTGGTGAATTGGAGCACTGACAGAAAATATAAAGACGGCATATGTTTGGAAGGTATTTCATGTTCAATTTTGATTGAATAGGAAACCAGATGCAAATTCAAAAATGTAATTGCAATATCAGTATGGGCCACAATTGGTCTCCTCAAGATTAAAGGTTGCGTATGAGGCGGTTGGGTGGGCACGCCCTCTTGTGGGCATACAAAGACACATCACGCGACATTCAAAGCCTCCTTTATATTTCATTAGTCTCTATCACTCTGGTCGGAAGTTTCCTGTTATAGAACCACTGGTTTAACACATAGACCGTATATATATTGACCGTTTATATTAACGGTCTATGGTTTAACATGAATTGAACGTGTGTACACTCGTATGTGCGTTGCTCTGCCACAGGTCTACACCTTTTTGTCATAATGTGTTTTTTCTCCACCAGTAGAGGGCAGCATAACAATACCGCTGACATGCCAAAAACACTGTCAACTCTGTGTCTGAAGAAGAAGAAGAGAAACCCAGGGAACCTGGTAGTGGTGGTCTAGACATGTCAGAGAACTGACAGCAATGCTAACTTTGCCGCAGTAGTTAGTGAGTTATTTAAAAAAGTGTCTGGAAGCTTAAAGAAGGGATTTTAACGCACAAAACCTCGCTAGGCGGCATGTTTAGAGGGTTGGCAGACCGGTAAAACGTTACGGATACCGGGAACTTTGATATCTGACAAACGTTGGTTAGCTAGCATTAGCTGGCTATCTAGGGAGCTCCTGAAAAGTAACGCCAGGGCTTGTTTCATATTCCATACCGTCATGTCTGCGGCCGGAGACTTCGGAAACCCTTTGAGAAAATTTAAATTGGTCTTTCTCGGGGAACAGAGTGGTAAGTCTGATGCTAACGTTAAATGTCGTTTGGATGTCGCATCTAAGTGATGATCTGCAAGAGATATAAGTTAGCCAACATTAGAGTTTGGTAGCTTTGGTAGGGTGATTAACGTCAACCAGTTAGCTAACGTTAGCTAACATTAGCTGCGTAACGTTAAACTTGACACGGTGGTAGCATTGCGACATCGTAACTTGTTACTGAATGTCAACGTTGCAATATATTTTCTCCCTGATAGGGTATATTCATGTCTGTGGAAATGGAATTGTTTGCTTGTTAGCTAACTTCCGTGGCAACCTGGGATAGTATACATTAACATAACTAAGCCAGTGGCAGCAAGTGAGAGTTACAAGTGTCAATGAATATAGTTAGCTACAATTCAGTGTTTTTACTCAGTTCTATTCAGCGGGTCGCTAACTGTCTTAAGCACCACAATAATGACTGGCTTCATGTTAACGTACAGACATTATCCGAATGAGTTCCATGCAGTGAGGTGCACAGATTTGAAATTTGTATTGGTATCATATTTGTACTTAGTATCAGCAGATACCCTAAGATGAGAAATCAGACTCGGTATCAAGAGAGATAAAGTGGAATCGGTGCATCCCAATTCTACATGAAGCCCCAAATTCAGCTTACACGGTTTGCTTTGTGTTGGCATGCTAAACGCACAGCTGTGGAAACAGCGGAAAGCCGTGGAAGTATGCGCACCCCAAACATTTACCTTTAAAAAAAAAACAAGAGGATAATTGTTCGTATCGACAGTGAACAACTCCCCTGCCCCCTTCTCGTCTAGTACAGGCACACGCTCTGTTTAGTTTGGCTGGGAAGGGGGAACGTGAGGAGAGAGTGTGTAGGAATGCTACTGGGCAGGTTTGGTAATTGGGATGCATGCAGCCCCTCTCCTCAGAAGTGCCCCCAGGGTGGATACACTGATATGTAATCAGTGTCATCATTTTTGTGGACTTTGAATGAACACATCAGCAGCTAGAATAAATCACCTGTAGTCAACTTAGCCTGTTACTGTAGCCTCTACTTATGAAATAATGCCAATAAATAAATACAACTAGTATTATTATATAGAACATGCTTTTGTCCTGATGATTCTTTCACAATACATGGGTATCATTGATTTGTATTGTGATTTATTTCTATTGTAAAAGCATTGCAAATCAATTTTGCGTATTTCCTTTCCTTCTTTAAAAAAAAGCTGAAAAATAAACTTCTAGAGACAATACATCATGAGACATATCTAAAACGTAATTGTTTTCTAAAAAAGAATGCACAGCCATCAGTCATTCGGACATTTATTTAATTTGTGAAGAAGTACGTAACACGTATGTCTGTTTTGCTGGGAACGTATGACGTAGCTTTCAGTGGTACTATGTAAACAGTAACTTGGTGAAAAAACAGAAAATCTATTTTAATATTGATTCTAGGTGAAATAATCGATTCTAAAGTGTCACGGAAAAAAACCTAATGTTAACCGCTTTATCTAGCCAATAAATGGAGAAACTGTATTTCATGTTGCTCCGCCACTTCTGGTCTGACAATACCCAGTCTGGTTTAAAAAGGTCAGTATCAGCACTGATACTGCTCCTGCTGATGTGATTGTGTGCACCCCAAGTGGCAAACAGGATAAGGTAGTGTAGGAAATGCCTCCTCTGCCGTGATTATCTTTCTAAAGGTGTTGTGTCCAGTAATATGACTCTCTACTCCCATCAACATAAGACAGACTTTGCGTTAGTCAGACAGTGTATGATCAGCTGTGGTTTCTTGTAAACAGCAGTGTTGGCTTTGGCCATGTCATCATCACTGGTTGCACCGTGTAACCGATATAAAGCAACCCGAGCTCAGCCAAACATTCCGAAGGCTGGGGAGCCCTGCTGCGCGGATGCTCTGAGCAACAGTATGAGTGTCTCTCTGTACAAATGTGCTAAAAGTGATGTTTTACAGCAAGGTTGGACAAAATGTTATGAACCTTTTTACAGATGCCGTGTTTAAAGAATGTGTAAGTGTAAGCTTAGATATGGGGCATCAGAAATTCTCAAAAGTTGATCAGTCCGGGGCTGGGAACAGCAAGGCAGAACATTTAAATTGGGAAATAATAAGGGCGTCTGGTTCCCAACCCTACTTGTCTTTCGACATTCCTCAACCTTCCAATGTCTCCTACTGTACAAAAGACTGTACACCACCCCACCATGTAATGGACAGAATATTCAAAGGGAGCAAGAGTTGCTTGACATGCTGCTTTCAGAATCTTAGAAAACAAGAATCACGATTCTTACATGAATGAATCTCTTCCAACCCCCCCTAGTACACAACTTATTTTCCTATCTGTATATCTTGAATTTGATACACAGTTCATAATATAGTAGATAATAATCCATCCTTTTATGTTATTTGCTAACATTTCTCATTGTTAGCAAAGTTGTTCATAGAGACTAGAGATGGTCCGATACCATTTTTTGCTTCCCGAGACCCATTCTGATACCGAGTACTGATCCGATACCTGTGTGACATGTATTTTATTAGGTTTTAACAGCTGTATACTACTATCCATGTATGGATGTGATATGATTTCTTTGTTGTCGGTCTGACTCAGGTTAAACTCTTTGTGAAACACAAACAGTGAATGCCACAGAACTTTCTTTTATTATCCAGTTTGACAGTCAGTCATAACGGAAAAATTATGTATAAATAAACAACTTTAATGTAGAATTAGATTTATTTACATGGCATCAAATCTGTGTATACACTCCAGTACTTCCCCATACCAGTTTTTTAGGCAGTATCGGAGGCAATACTGACACACGATGTTGTCAGTGTGCAATTACAATTACAGATTGAGTGTTGGTCTGGGGAGTCGGCTCTGTATTTTCCCTGCAAGAGGTGTGACCAACGGGCAAAGTTCAAATGAGTCTTTACGCAATAGAACAGTCCTTCAACCAATCAAACCTAGGATCCGGGTGACGTAGAACACACCGCAGCATCAACAGGTTCGCTGCGGTTCGGTGGCGTTCGGTGGCCACCGCTGTGTTGAATGTGAACAAGAAGCAGCTTGGACGCTTCTCTATCGGCATCGTGTTAAACCCGCCAATAGCGCGGCAGGTAGATAAGGCAGTTTGTGTTTGCTTCCTGCAAAATTGTGAACTGAAGCAGGAGAATTAAACGTCATGCCCTTTAAACCAAATTGGCGGCAGAGTGGGCGCGGTTTACCCATTCTACCTTAGCCCTCCTTTGTCAATCAAAACATGCAGTGAAAACATTGCTGCTAGTATGTGAAACATATATTTTAATTTAATGTATTGGAAGCTTGCTGGTTTTATAGAAAGGAGAATATTGTATTTTTTAAATGTTACAGGTCATGAGGAGAGAGGGCCACACTGGCTACCTGGATTTGAATACATTTACACGCATTTTACTATGACAAGATCAGGTTCAGATTATTCAATTATAATCAGTCAGGGGTTGCATTTAGGCTGCAAAATTGTTTATTTAGAGCTGAAATAACTAGTTGGTTAACTGATTAGTCAATTAAGAGAGAATGCATGGACACATAATTTGTACGATTGTTTAAGTTGTTTATAAAAGCAAAAATACCAACAGCATCCTGTTCCAGCCTTAAAAATGTGAGAATGCTGCTTTCCTGTGTTTTTATATCTTTCCAAACGTAATATATATATATATATTTTTTTAAATGTTTGTCACATAAATAAAGCAATGCAAAGAAGTCACCTAGGGCTCAGGGTTAGGCTCTGACAAATAGTAAACGACATTTTCAATAGATCATAATCAACTAGTCTGCAGCTCTACTTGTGATAGCCAGATATTATTTTGGTTATTTTGAAGAAGAACTGACTAACCCAACCAAACGGTACTTTATTGTTTCTGTTTGTTTTTTAGTGGGAAAGACTTCGCTGATCACCAGGTTCATGTATGACAGCTTCGACAACACTTACCAAGTGAGACACCTCCACCCGATTTAAATCGCCATCAAACGTTCATTGATTGAAGAAGGTTATGCATATTTAACTGCTTGTCACCCATTTTCAGGCCACAATAGGAATAGATTTCCTTTCGAAAACCATGTACCTTGAAGATCGAACAGTAAGTTTATTTAAATTTTTTTAACTTCTTGTGTTCAGGACATCCTTGATTGTTGGTTGTTTTTGTCTTTGTCCAGATTGGGAAACTCTCTTATTGCCTGTTTTGGTGCAGGTAATATCAAGGGGCACTCAGATGCTGAATGCTGACATAATCTCATGGTGTTTTTCTTCAATAATTCCGTTCTCTCTAACAAGCACACGCAGCATTTGCACTGCCCTCCAAGTGAGAGCTGGATGCCGTACCCCATGGACCGTTCTCCCTTTCTGTTGTTTCTCCCCTCAACACCCGTTTTCTTCCTCTTCTTCCCACCCCTCCAACTATTCTCGTTATTCTTGTTTTGAAATTAAACACCTCAGTTCATCAAGACAGGAGGGTTGATGACAAGTGAAGGGTGATTATTTATTTATCCCCCCCACCCCCCACTCCCCTCCCCTGGTGGTCATTCACTACCTGCATGCACTCGCTCTCTCTAATCTCTCTATCTTTTCCCATTCGTCCTGACTTTATTCAGTTATTTTTTTTCAATTTGCTTTTTGTCGCCATAACTTACTTCATTTCTGACCTCGTTTTTATTTCCTTGTTTTTTTATTTTCATCCCTTTTTGTTTTCTATTTTCTTTTTCTCCTCTTTTGTTTCTCTTCCCATCCCCTTCCTGCCCCACAGATCAGGTTGCAGTTGTGGGACACGGCGGGGCAAGAGCGGTTTCGTAGCCTCATCCCGAGTTACATCAGAGACTCCGCTGCTGCTGTCGTAGTGTACGACATCACGAGTAGGTGGAAAACCTGTGCACGTCGAGGTTTTTCAAACATGCCGCATTTGCCTCACCCTCTGTTATGTGTGCTGTGTTCTTTACCATTCGGAAACAATCTGTTCAGTTAGATTTAGTTAGTAATATATCTACAGTCGGTAAATGTTTTTTTACTAAAAAAAAAACAAAAAAATCAGACTTGGTCAAAATGTGTACGACTTGGGATTCTACTTTGTTACTGTCACAAACTTTGCCTTCATGTTTCTCCCTCGTCTCTCTTTCAGACGTCAACTCCTTCCAGCAAACCACAAAATGGATTGATGACGTGAGAACGGAGAGAGGAAGCGATGTCATTATCATGTTGGTGGGAAACAAGACAGACCTTGCAGACAAAAGGTAATCTGTTCTTCCATCCCCCTGCCTCGGTGTAAGTGGGTCTTCTCCATTTAGAGCATTCCACTGAAGTCATTGAGTGTCGCTGCTGGCCTGTCAGTACTCTGAGTTCCTCAGTCCTGAGGCAAAGCAAGTTATCTCTGGCCTCTCTTTCTATGTTTCAAACTACATTGTTTTTCTAGATACGGATTGAGATATTTGATTGATTTAGTCTTTAGCGGACCAATCTCATGAATACACTGGTAGTTGTGATGGTCAGCTGTGATGTTTTGTAATATTTAATCAGTAAGTGTCTGCTGTGTGATCCAGATGGCCCGTCTGTTTAATGAAGTTGTGCAATGTCTTTAGCTGTGCATCTCTTAACCCCCTTATCTACCACAGGCAAGTATCTATTGAAGAGGGTGAGCGGAAAGCCAAAGAACTAAATGTAATGTTTATTGAGACTAGTGCGAAAGCGGGCTACAACGTAAAGCAGGTAAGAGTGTGTGTGAATCGTGCTCCGTGGTCCTGCTGCGGATGCTGCTGCCTGGGCTCCACCTCCAAAGGTTGCCTGCCAAAATCAGAGCTCAGAGGTTTGGGGAGTTGGATTTTAACCAATGATTTAAAAAAGATTTTCTCAAATAGCCATTTTTAAAACTAAGCAGCTGAATCATTGTCCATTTTCTGTCCAAATGTAAATCCTTTTGTCCCTATTGTAGAGCTCCTCTAACAAACTGAACCGGTTCTACTGGACAACTTTTGGTCGAGCACAGGGGGCAGTAGCGTTAGGATGGGGCACGGCTTGTTAATCCACTTCAACATGATCACAGTCTGTATTTTTTTTCCTCTTGTCTTTGTGTGGATGTCTGTGGTGATGCGTGCGTGTCCCCGTGGGTGTTTGTGTGTTGTTGCGCGGTGACTCGTGGCTCATCACAGACAGATAACCACAGAGGAGGGAGAACAGAGAGCAAAAGAGATGAATGTTCTGTTTATTGAAACAAGTGCAAAGACAGGCTACAATGTCAAACAGGTAGAGCGTGTGCACCTTGTGTGTGTGTGTGTGTTCATAGTGCTCATGCTCTTCCGATTTGCTTCTATTTCACACATGCATGCGTGCATAAAGGTGTGCTTCAAACATTGGCTTCCTCTGATTGAAAGTGAGCTGTGTGGATTTGTTTTTTCAAGCCCTCTCCCACCTGCTAGAAATTATGATTCTCCATTGGCCGACCTTTGATCAGACAGCCCTAGAGGTGGGTCAGGGTTTGCAAGCCTGTGCTCCACACCACAGCGATTAGCACATTGGCAGTACTTTTGTTGCACGTGTGTTAAGTGTAGTTCTATGTGATGCTTTTTAGTGGGGGGCGAGCATGTTGAGGATCATCATGCATTCAACACTTGCTTCTTTTTTTTTTTTTTTTTCATTTGGAATCAGTCAATCACTTAAAATCCTCCAAGCTCTACCAATAGAAGATCTCAGTAAGGCACAGTTACACCATCTTTTCAAGTCAGTGCAGACACATGGCCTTGCAGTAGCTCAAGCGGACGCTGCTAAATTCAAATCCGATTTGGAAAAAGCTCTGGTGGCTGTCTTCCTTTGTGCGAAACTCATGCTAAATCATGCAAATGGAATATACACCGCATGCTATCTTGATTTTAATCTCGTGCTTTTGTCATGCTTCGAGTATGTTTCCTTGTCTGACAGAATCGGCCTGGTTCTCTTTCCCTCCAGCTTTTCCGTCGCGTGGCAGCCGCCCTCCCTGGCATGGATATCACACAGGACAAGAGTAGAGAGGACAGTATCCTTTGTGCACATGTCAGCGTCTGGGTCTGACGTGACAGAAGAGAGTAAAGAGGTCTCCTCTGTCTTGTATGTGTCACATGGATAGTCCCTCCCTGAGGGAAAATCTACAGTGTGAGTACAGTGTGACAGCTTGCTGCTGTTTATTAACGCATGTGTCCTTTAGATTTATTTGACCAGTTGTAGAACATATTATGCTCCAGGTCACTGACTATTTTACTGTGGGTATAATAATAAATAAATATTTACCACCAGTTTGGTTCAGATTGCAGATGAGAGTTAATTCTACCTTATGAGCTCAGTTTTGACATGTTAATAAGTATGACCTAATAACTTGTAAATGGTTTATTCACAAGGCAATTGAAGATTGTCTTTGGTACTTTTAACAGATTAAGGTTTAGCATTAATACAGCATTTACAAATATGTGTGTGGAGTTAAATATCACATGATAAAAACCTGATCTTTCTCCATAGAATGCCATTGGTTTTTTAAATGCAGTGTGTGGAATATGTCGTCATTAGGAGTGGTTGTGCAATGGTTGTTTTGTTTGTACTGAAATTGGATTCACATTATTTCTCATGTACATTTTAGAGTAGAATTGTGTCCATTCTGTGATGTTCCTTAACACCTAAACCCTTCAGTGATTGACATTAAGCTGGAGAAGCCGCCAGAGCAACCTGTCAGTGAAGGAGGCTGTTCCTGCTAATGCCGACTTATCTCAATACTAAATATTTCTCTAACTGGCTTTTTCTCAATCCCGCTCGGTTTTTCTGTGTCTGTACCCTCCATTGCACTGCGCCTCTGTTCCCAGCCTGAAAAAGAACACTACAGCCATTATCCTTTCGCCATTGTGGAAAGCTGCTCTCTCATCAGGGCGCGCTGAAAGTCATAAATCACTTAAATTGAATATTTCTGTAAAATATACGTTGAAACAGCTGTTGTCTGTCATTTCAAACAGACAATATTCATATTGCTGTGGTGGGTCTTTAAAGAAGACTCTCTGAACCAAACAAAGAATGAAAATGTGTATTTTAAAACACAAAATCAAAGTACGTGTTTAAGAGTGAGAAAACACTTTAAAGAGTACAATATTGCTTTAAGCCTAATAAGCACAATGTGGATGTGTATGCATTTGTCCTTTCACATAACGTGTGCAGTTGCAATTGATTGGCAATGATTCGTTCATGATTTATGCTAACGAACTGTTCAAACGGTCTGGAATAATGTGGTGAAAAGTTGTGTTGAAGTTAAATGAGTTGGAACCTCTCCCTGTTGACATGTAACATGTTGACTGTACACCCAGGATGCTGCTGAAGCTGGACGTGGCAGGCATGAGCTTCTTTTAAACGGAGTGTGTGCTTTGTGCTTCCTATACCAGCTGAGTCCCAGTTCTCCCAACATGTATCAGCAGGACATGACAAGTCACTACACGGTCTCACACACACACACACACACACATACCACTGCATGGTCTCTACTACAAGAGCAACACTATTACTACGTCATCTGCGTTACCGTCCTTCCTCTCTTCCACATTTGTCCCTTGAGATTTGTTTATTATTTTCCTTGGCTTCCATTTTCTATTACCTTTTTATTTGAATAGATCTTTAATTATTTTTTCTAAAGACTACAGCTATGATAGATTTAAACTATTTCTATGAAGATAGTGTTTGAGAAGGATCTTTCTCATATATTAAGAGTCATAATCATAAAACCCACTGTAAACATTAGATATGGAGATGTATGCCTTTGGGAGTTCATCATAGAGTGCTTCCTTGGCTTTGGGTTTATTTAGTTAAGTTTGGTATGTTTTATGAACACTTTAAAGACGTGTATTTAATCCACATTGAGTTGTAATATTTATTTCTATTGGATTTGTTTCTTTTTTTATGGCTGTTAATATCTTCACTTGTGGTATACAAGTCCTCAATCGCTAATAAAATATGCATCCATCTGGACCACCTTCAACAGAATCAGAGAGTCTCTGCTGTTTCCTCTGTCGCCAATTTGATCATGCCTATGAAACGGTGCAATTTTGTGTGAATTTATGGACGAGAGTCCAATTTGAATAGCACTGTAGTCCTTAACGTTTCTGTCTGGAATTGTGATAAATGAAAGAATAAAAATACACTCTACACTGCTGCTGGAACTTATCAGTGTCTTTTTGACAGTTATAATACTTAATTATTTGAATGTCATTTTTTAATATCTGAAGTATAAATAAGTCAAAGACACAACACTATATCTTCAGCATGACTCTTAGCAGTGTAAAAAATAGCAACAGAACAGCATTAGCCGTGTCTGTTGCTCAGTCATGTGGACTGAACAACACTATGCTGGTCCTGTACTAATTCACTGCAGAAATTCTGACTTGAAAAGCACACATTGAGCCAATGGCTGTTATTATGGCTCCACAGTTTGTAATCCCACTGAGTCAGCATTCACAAAAGCGCAGCCGTAAACTGGCACACCTAAATAGAATCAAGCCGTTATGCAATAAATACCAGGTGTGGCACAAGTACAGTAATCATGGTTGAATCAAGTCTTCTGTACTCAAATGTAGCAAGGCCAGATTGCAAAGCATGCAACTGTCCAAGGGCCCCTAAAGTTTCAAATCATTTAATAATTTAGGAATTTTAGGCAAGCCAGATTAAGGTACAATATTAACTAATTTGGGTCTCGAATGATATACTGATTGTGTTAACCTGTCTTTTGAAGGGGCCCTGTGTCAAAATGGTAGTTCTAAGGATGTGATTATTTTAGTTTGTTTTCAGTTCAAGTGCATAGACCTAAAATTGTGCCTAATCAAATGACCTTAAACTGAAGTGAAAGGCTACACAATGCAGTGGGCAGGAAGTGTGTGTGGGCCTCAAAACAAGTTCATCTAGCCATGACCGTTGGCATTTTCTTAAAAAGACAAAGCTCACTTTGTCGGATGTGGGGCAGTAAGTGATTCCCACGTTTATACGTGTTTGATGATCTGAATAGTATTATTCCACTGTGACTTTACTACACACAAAATCACCAAATTATAGCTTTGTTGCATTTGTATAACAAACTCGTTAGTACTTTGCTTTACCATTGAGCACTGAACAGTTTGGCTCAGCCTTAATTGCAGTTCCCGCGAGAGTCTCCGAGCACCTGTTACCCTGGAAACCGAGCTAAACAACTGCTCTGAGTTTTATTTGCGGCAAAGCGTTGTTATTTTAAAACCTAGCTACACCGCGTGCGGGCACATCGGGCTTTTCTTTTACTTTTTGAGTTAATTCCAAGCATTTAAAACATAATGGGAAGCGATTACTACGAGACGCTGGAAATAAACCAAAATGCAACAGACGCAGATATCAAAAAGGCGTAAGTATTACCATCAACCTTTAACTGCACGTTACTTGATAGACGCTCAAACCTGAGTCATCGGGCTTGTGCTTCTTGCCTCAGTTCTCCTCTTTTGTCTAACTAGATATCGACGTCTTGCTTTGAAGTTTCATCCGAGGAGAAACAGAGATACCGGAAGCAGTAAGAAATTCAGTCAGCTGGGTGAAGCCTACGATGTGTTGAGCGACCGTAAGTTCAACAGAGAGGTCTGTTTTTATCTTGCAAACTGGAACAGTAACTTTAGTGCAACCTACCATATATATATATATATATATATATATATATATATATATATATATATATATATATATATATATATATATATATATATATATATATATATATATATATATATATATATATATATATCCTATATATATTTGCTATAATTTAGCAAAGCTATCAGAAATTATCGAAATTAAATGGAAATAATTATTAGTTAAGTCCTTGTTGGCTATATTTAATTTCAGCTTTATCTCTGATGCTAATAAGGAAAAAAAACATCACTAGGCCTACATCTCATCTGCTCTCTCATGTGTCAGGATAAAAGAATAAGCGATAGCCTACTAAACATAGTATTAACATGTCTGTACTGCTAGGATTGAGAGGAAACTATAGGCAAGTTTCTGTTAACAGGTGATGTGCATGTATGCGTTTTCTATTAAAAGTCTACAGGGCGTATATAATCAATTCAAAATCATCATTCGCTTGACTCTATCTAATGATCCACCTTTTATAAAAAAAATACAAAAAAATTCTATATCAGGTATTTACTGCATGGAGACTGGTGGTTTGTGTCTATAACAATATCTACGTTCTTCGTGACAGTACGAAAAAAGGCCACCTATGACAAGTTTGGCGAGGAGGGTCTAAAAGCTGGGATCCCACCTGAGTTCGGCAGCAGTGGGGCTTGTTCATCTAAATATGTCTACCATGGGAACCCAGACAAAACGTTCAAAGAGTTCTTTGGAGGCGACAACCCATTTGCAGGTAAGAAAAACAGGCCGTACAATGAATGTTCTTATTCAAATGTCATACTAATTTATTGTTATTATTATTATTATTTTTAGACTTTCATACAAACGATGCCCCACTTAAGTTTGGTGGCCTGCAATCAGTAATGGTGAAGACCCAAGATTCTCACATAGAGAGAGACCTGCATTTGTCTCTGGACGATCTCTTCCACGGATGCACAAAAAAGATTAAGATATCACGACGGGTAAGAGCTAATGTCTGTGAAAACACTATCTCCTCTCATCCAACAGCGTATTCATACACATATTCATGTTTTCCTCATTTGTTTAACAGGTGATGAATGACGATGGATTCACGTCTAGTATCAAAGACAAGATCCTGACTATAGATGTCAAGCCTGGATGGACCGAAGGCACAAGAATCATTTTCCCCAAAGAGGGAGATCAGGTAGAATAACTCTACATCCATTTACTATTGAGGAAAAATGTAATAATTGTCACTAATAACTCACCCATATGCTTTAATACTGTAAAGGGGATTTGACCAGTTGTTGTTCCACTACTCAGTTATGTGAGGGTTAGCATATGTTTTTTTTCTGTTTTAGGTTAGGATTTTGGTTAAATACAAGATAAGGCTTTGGTCTGGGTTTGCACAGTTCCGTCATGTACTTGCCTTGTGCAAAATGTCTTATAAGCAGAAGAAGAAGAAGAAGTGTTCAGACCTGAGTTTTGGCTTGTGACTGTTCCCGGTATTCTTTTTTACTTTTAGTATGTACTGTGGCCGCACTTACAAAGTACATACTGTTGCATGCAGTATGCATACCATTGGGACATATTGTACTATTTCAGAAAACTGCGCCTTGAACTTTCAACCTCTCGCTCACATGCTGCGCAGAAGATTGAGGGTCAGAATAGCCTTAAAAGCATGCTGGTGGGCATACTGCAAAATACCACCAGATTTATTTTTGGCATACTGCCTTTGACATACTATGTATTGGGACATACTAAATATTTTTCTGGCATACTACATTGCATGGTAGTATGCCAGTATGGTACTGGAGTGCACAGTCTTTTAGAGCTCATCTCTCAGCCAATGGCACCACATCTTACACAACCCCAGCTTTAAGTGTGCTGTATGCTTTAGAGGAAAGTCTAGCAAGTGATCAATTTACTAGTACAGTCTGTACAATTTTGGATTTGGAAGCACAAAACATGTCTCTAAAGTTGAAAATATGTTTTGTTTTCAGCATCAATCCATCAATCAATTTATTATTTGTCTCAGAGGGCAATTTGTGTCGCAGCAGACATAAAGTATAAAAACAAAGATACATGTATAAAATGCACATAAATACATAACAGATTACAGTACAACAGTCAGCATCTAGTATATACATTTTAGACACTATTAGCCCAACTTTGTCTAAATGAACTGCATGTTGGATTATCATTAGCATATGGAACATTGAGAGGAGTAACATTTGTAGGCATCTCTGTTACAGAAATGTCAATGCTTGGATCATAGGGGATACATCCTTAAAAGAATGAATAATTAGCTTAATAATGACTGCACTTTATGAGCAAGTCTGAATGTATATTGTAATAATGTTTGATGAATACGTGTTTGAGATATTGATGAAACACGACTTAAAATCTGCTCGAGTTGTTGACCACAGAATGCAGGACTGGGCCGTTTTGAATCAGGGGAAGATAACAGGATGTAATTCTTTAATGTGAACGGGTAATATTTTGGGGAAATTCTTAAGTGCAGTCAATGAGTTAAATATGAAGAGTTAAAACTTTCCACTGGAACCTCTGCTTTTCCACCAGTAGGTGGCCTCAGCTGATCTCTTTCAGTGTGCTGACACACGCTTATATGAATACAACCACATAGTAGTGAGGGAGAACGATTATTTGTCATCCTTACCTCTTTTGTTATGCTTGATATGATTTGGTCATTTTTTTGTATAACCAAAGAATGTGCACAAAGCTATTCTTTGAACAAACTATGCATAGTAACTAATTACATTACAAAGAGCCTGACTGCATGGTACTCATCTTGCTGCCTTTTACCTTAAGGGACCAAACAACATCCCTGCAGATATAGTGTTCATGGTGCGACAGAAGAGTCACCACCTGTTTGAAAGACAACACAATGACCTGATCTACAAGGCCCAGATCACTCTGGAGATGGTGAGTCATGTTAATGAGAGCCACACTCATGATTGTAATTATTAGTTACACTTGATTTGGTTTAAGTAGAATAAACGCTTAACCTTTCCCACAGGCCTTGACTGGGTTCTCTGTGGACGTGGAGACACTAGATGGCAGGCTAATCAGTATTCCCATCAATGACATTGTGCAGTAAGTGCTTTCCTATTTTGGTGCCAAATACTAAAGAGCATCCATGTATAATACTGTAATTTAACTCAAACCTCTGATACTCTAAAAGCCGAACTAATGATTTAAACATTAAGACAAAACCAGTAAGAGATTATCATAACAAATTCAAGCACTTTATACAAAACAGTACACGTACACAGAGACATTTCTAAAAGAATATAATTTGGGGTTTGTGCATTATCTGCATCAATTACTATCTTCCTGTCTCTGATTTGTTTGTCACAACACATCAGCCCTGCGTACAACAAAGTGGTGACCGGAGAGGGAATGCCGCTGTCCCAGGATCCTTCCCAGAGAGGAAACCTCATCGTTACTTTTGACATCCAGTTTCCTGAGAAGCTCTCTGCCGAGAGGAAGCATCTGATTAAACAAGCTCTAGCTTAAATTTTGATCACATTCTAATACCAATTCTAATTCTAATGTGTTGATATCCTTTCACTAATGTCATCATGAGAGAGAGAGAGAGAGAGAGAGAGAGGTATCAACTCAAATTGTTTAACGTTGACACTTGAAATATAAAATATACACCAGGATGCAACAAAAAGTGAAGATTTCTTGAAAAATACCGCTGTGCTAACATGAGCGTTCTGACCGATAACAGTGACTACAGTATAGTTGTGCAGTTTTGATTGGCTGCCATCATGGCTCGTTTCAGCTGCTCGTATGTCACAAACATCACCACGTTCCAGGAGCCCAGGCGTAAGAAAGATGGCATGAACCTCAAGAGCAAAAACAAAACAGAACAACGTGATTGATTGCAATCCATTCATACTAATATGTGTTTAGATGTACATTTAGTTTAACAACATGTTTATCTCTTCCCCCACCTCTATAAAGGTTTGATTTATATTTTCATTAAACCTCTCAATATTGGCCACGCAGACATTGCTTACCCCTTATAAAATGCAAACGGCCCCTCTTTGGTCATCATGGCAGCAGCGCAATTGAGGACACTGTTGTATTTGCCAAGAGCAGCGTTCATATATCTTGTCTTGATCACATCAACTGGAGAGGCGATCACTGTCGTGCACAACCCTGCACCAAAGGCTGACACAAAGTGGCAGGGCAGATTATCTGTGGAGTAAAGGTCAAAAGTCACTGCTCCAAAAAGAACACTGGGGGGCACTGTCATGGCTCCGCATGATGTACTCCAGACATTGTTTTACCTGTCAGGGGAGTGGACTTAAGGAGCGTGTCTTTGATAAAGTCGTATGTCACCAGTTCAGTGCAGTTAACAATAGCATTCCGTGCTATGTTTGGAGCTGTCCCTGCAACACAGAGTAATATAAATATTTATCATGAGAAATGAAAGCACATTCTTTATTACCTAAAAAAGAATCTCTTAAACTTCAGCTATACCTTTCCACAGACCACGAATGCCTTCTTCTTTAGCAATGGTCTTGTAAGCATCAATAGTGCCGGTGTAGCGTCTGGCATGCCCAGGAGTCCTGGCCTGTGCCTGGAAGCGAACTTTCACCACATCTGTAGGCTGAGCAAAAGCAACCGCCATGGCGCCGGTGGTAGATCCCGCAAGCAGCCGACTGCCGATGCCAACATCTGAACCACAAAGGAGGGAGGTGTCAGTCCTGATTGGTGGACTCCCTTGATTTACAACATTAGAACACATTCATAGGTACTCACGATCGGAGCCTTTAGTGTAGAACTGTTTAACAGAGTCGTAGAGACCGATGCGCACAGAGGAGAAGCTCATCTGCCTTTGGAGTCCCGCCACCAGTCCACTGTAAAGGCTCCTGGGGCCCTCTGTACGCACCATGGTGGTGATGGTGCCAAACACTCCACGATACTTCAATGCAGACTTTTTTGCTGTAGCTGCAGAAGCGCTGGCCTCTCCTTGGATCTTTGCAGGGTAAAATGTAAATAGGTGAGGATTAAAAATAATGGGGGACTTCCGTGTAGCTTCTTCATGTTTAAGGGCACTAATTAATGCACAAATGTTTTGTGGACGTTTACCTGCAGCCGCACTTTGGCCGTGTCCAGGGGAAAGGTGACCAGGTCAGCTATGCATCCTGCAGTTCCTGCTCCCACAAACTTTACAGCTGCTGATGGAGGCACATCCCCAGGTCCAAAACCAACCATTTCCCAGAATGATTTCAATCAATATATTGAAGAGTGGCTTCTTAATGAAGACAGGACAAGAGGCTCCTGCAAAATCGGAAAAACATACCCATTGATGTATTTAATGTAAAAGAATGACTCGCACCTCCATTAACCAAGAAAGACATCCTAGAGTAGAGGATTTAATGAAAGACAGCTGTTCAGTACATTATGTGCCGACAACAAAAGGCTTGCTCACAACAACAACAAAAAAAGGGGAATTCAATAGCACAAATAAATATTATCTCTCATTTTACATTTATTTTTTAAGTCAGATTTTGGGTTGTCAATTCTTACCTTTATTGGAGCAGTTAAGGTCACAAATATTAGAGATCAGGATTCTCTAAAGGTGTCCCTTTGGCTGAACTTTGTCCCAGCTATAAATTGGTTTCCTTGTTTTTCCATAGAAGTTTTTTCAGAAGTGATGATCCCTAAAATCATACTCCTAATCCTGGAAAAGAGATAAATATGGTCAAAAACAATAGCAAGGGGACAGTGCTAACAATAGTTTAAATATGCCAAGAAAAAAAAGGTTTTACAGGCTATACCGTGATCTTGATTTGTTAAAATGCCTGGTCAAATGCCTCTCCGAGTGACAACAGAGAATGAATCAGTGAATGAACAGGACACAGTGGTGAAGAGAACATAGCCCTCCCATAATACCGCCTTGTCCTTGTTATATCATGGCACGTGTTGCATGCCGGAGCTCCACCCCCACCACATCTCAACCCCACTTCATCTATAGGCTGCATGCTGGCCCAAGACTATGAACATGCCTGCGTGATAAATAGCCTGGGATTGTTTTGTCTGAAATGTGTTGGGCCATGTTTTCTCTCTCTCTTTCTCTCTCTCTCTCTCTCTCTCTCTCTCTCTCTCTCTCTCTCTCTCTCTCTCTACTTGACTTCAAAATCAAGCTTACTCTATATTTTTCCCTAATACCAGAACAGCATCATCAAACAATAAAAAACAGTTTTGTGATTTATTAGAAAGGCTAAAAAAAATATATATATATATATATATATATATATATATATATATATATATATATATATATATATATATATATGTATAGCTACATTTTTGGATTTTTCAAACTTGCTTAATTTAGGTTACTCAGTTTTTCTGTTTGAAGGTCTGTACATCACATTATTATTATAGTACAGAGAGCACAGAGAGAATAAATGCTGAGTCATGCTGAAAACACAAGAACACATAAACCTCACCCACCAGATTAGTTCCGCATGTTCAGAGCGTTAACCTTCTTGCCACAGTTACTTTTTTTTTTAAACGTGATCCATTGCTTGTGCATGACTAATTGTTAAAAAAGTACTCTTAAAAAGTATGTACAGTAGTCAAAACACCTTAAGTACGCAGTTTTGTGTTTTCATTAAAAAAGTATTAAAAAAAAAAAAATTCAGTAAGAGAGTATTGCATTGGCAACCTGCACAGTGTTGTTAACAGGGCTCTGTAAAGCAATGCCGCATTGTATTAGTTCAACTGTATACAGGGAATGTGCAGTTGAATGACAATAAAGTATGTCTAAGTCTAAAAACAAAAGTCATTTAAGTTTATTAATTAATTTAGTAATTTGTATTTGCGTGACAAATGGGCCTACAAGATTTGAAGCCATGTTCGCTTTCCACTGTCTTTCCCAAAAAAAGTTTGGAAAAGTTTCAGAAAAACTATTCCTTGCAAAATATAAATCAAATGTTTTATTAGATCAATTGATAGCAATTTGTTTTATTGTTTATGTGCAATTCAACAATAGACAAAGGACAAAAAATGACACTTAATTTATTAATTTCGACATTATCTGACACTTTGCACAACATATTCAGAACTTATTGACCAGCAATAAATCATGCTATTTACAATGAGCAGCAAATTGATTCACCTATAAGCCCCTGAACACATTCATAAGAAATGGTAACATTGTAAACCATACTGACACTGAAAGCAACATAAGGAACATAGAAATGGTCACTGTTCAGGTCTGTGTAGCCAGACTCAATCTGTCCAATACCCTAATGGAAAACCTTCCTAAGATTAAAAAATGAAATGACGCAGTACCATTATTCATAATATCTCACAGTTCATTCTTGTAAACACGGAAATCAATCTCAAAGCTATGTAACAGTCCGCTGATCAAGGTTTTTAGTATATATCTGGATAAGATGTACAAACATACAGTAATCTTCTGGAATAATACTTTCACATCTGTCTTTTACAGCTAAAAAGGCATTTTTTAGTGCTTTTTCTCTATACGTACATCCTTTAATCATTCTGTAGTGCAACAATGCCCTTAGAGTCTGTGTTCTTTTCGGAAGGTTGAAAAGCTACAGCTTCCTACCATGGGTCTTTATAGCATCTTTTTCATAACCAACCTTTACCACTGCCTCGTGGTAAAGGTTGGGCCGCGAAGAAACAGTCTGACAAGCTGAGGTCAAAGCGGCAACTCCCAATACTGTTGTGACTGGGTCATACCTCTTTTAATTTGTTCATAAGTCACAAACATCACAATGTTCCATGACCCCAGTCGCAGGAAAGAAGGCATGAACCTAAAGGAGACAGACAGAAGAAAAGTGAAGAAATGCACCCAACATCTTAAACAGGTTATAGTGATGTTCACTGATATGGAAGTATGTCTTTACCCTTTGTAGAAGGCTTTGGGTCCTTCCTTTCTCACCATGGTGAGAGCACAGTTGATAGCGCTCCTGTACTGCCCATCTGCTGAATTCATGAACCGTGTTTTGACGACATCCACAGGAGAAGCCACAACTGTTGTGCAGAAGCCTGCACCAAATGCGGCAGTGAAGTGGCACGGCAGGTTGTCTGTAGGAGAACAGAAGCTGAGCCACATCCTATATGTGGAAGAAATTGGAATAATTTCTGCAGTTTGTGCAGCAAGCAGTCATGTGTTTGCTTCACCAGCTCACCTGTCATTAGGCCATACTTCAGGATGAGTTCTTTAATCAGGTCGTAGGTCACCAGCTCCGCACAGTTTACAATGGCATTACGGGTGATGTTGGGCAAACAACCTGAGAGCAAAGGAGAGACAGTTACTTCAAAACCAGTGGAGGGGCTTTTCATGACAAGAAATAGATATAATGCATCTTCATGTATATACTGCATATGTATATATATATATATATATATATATATATATTAACAAGTATTTGACAAGCACCTTTCCAAAGGCCCCTTACTCCTTCATCTCGGGCAATCGTTTTGTAGGCGTTCAGGGTGCTGTTGTATCTTCTCCCACCATCAGCTAGTCGTACTTGAGCTTGGAAACGCACCTTAACCACATCTGTTGGTTGGGCTAAAGCCACAGCCAAGGCTCCTGTGGTACAGCCCGCCATAAGCCGAGTAACGATCCCGGCGCCTGTGCAGCATGAGTGTGTCAGTCACAATGAAGCAGTGGGAGAAAAACCACCTTGTTTATATGACACAATGAGACTCAGTTTATGCAACTCACTCTCAGTGCCTCGAGTGTAGAATTGCTTCATGGAGTCGTAAAGGCCAATTCGGATAGAGGCGAAGCTCATTTGTCTCTGCAGTCCCGCCACCAGTCCATTG
Organism: Etheostoma cragini; assembly: GCF_013103735.1. Classification (NCBI taxonomy): domain Eukaryota; kingdom Metazoa; phylum Chordata; class Actinopteri; order Perciformes; family Percidae; genus Etheostoma; species Etheostoma cragini. The sequence continues at coordinate 10,149,675 of NC_048419.1, read as the reverse complement.
TAAAGACTTCTGGGCCCTTCTGTACGGCACATGGTGGTGATGGTGCCAAACACTCCCCGATACTTCATTGTACTAGCCCCTTCAACTTTCTGAGACTCCCCCTGAATCTGGGTAATAGAATGATAAGCAAGGATTGATAGCAGCCGATTAAGACATATTTGGAATAAAATCTGTAGGTAATGTGTGTCAAGCCTCCTGCTTCTAACCTGTAATCTGACTTTGGCGGTATCCAATGGAAAGGTGATGAGGTCAGCAATACAAGCCGCAGTGCCTGCTCCAAAGAACTTAACTGCCGCAGAGGGCACCACGTCTTTGGGTTTCATGCCAAGCATTTGTTACACCTATGACACAAATGGAAAAATCTGCTCTGAATGCTGTTTCCTAGGACTTCTGTGTATATCAAACCACACACACTAAAGAAAGTCATCACTTAGCTAAAGACAGACACACACACAGAATATAACTGTTCTCATTTTCTCACATTTAATCACTTCTATTTGTTCTCATTGTACAGTACAGTAACTGTGGTAAAACCTGATTGTACTTGTAATTCTGAGTCTGTGCCACGCTAAACGTTGTGTGTACCTGTAAATGAGGGTAAAGAAAAGCTTCAAGTTTCCTTGAGAAGTACACTAGTCTTTGAAAGAGGTTCTGTTGTGGAAATGCCTCGGGCCATAAACTCCGTTTGATGTACTGTAAATCAGCCAGCATAACACCACTCACTGCAAAAACAAGCATTCATCTAAGTTCAGACCTACAGCATTTTCAATAATTCAAGAATTTAAATAATAATATTAAAATCAATGTCAAGATCTAAAATGCAGTAATGATATTTTTGATTGCTTTGATTTTTAATCTACCATGTAAATACCAAGCAACAGTCTAAACTCGTGAAAAAGGTGCATGATTACCTGAATAGTTTCCCAGGACAGTTATAATCCAGAACAGTGGAGAGACAATCCTTTAGGTAGTTTGTCCCCTCAGTGCCCTCGTCTTGTGCTGTGTGCTTTCTGTTGAATAAGAAGCGGTTGAATTTATAGACACTTTTGCACATGACTGAGGGCCAGCCTGACAAGTTGTACCCACCTGTTACGTATATCTCATGTTTACCAGTCTGTGAGACACAGCAAGATATTTGAGCACTTGTTGATCGGCTCCTTACGGTGTTATTATGGTTGTCTGGCAATGACTCACACTCTATGAGTTCATTATTCATATTCTATATGAACAATGAGAATGTGTTATTGTTGTATCACAACTAATTTCAAAGTAAAACCATCGGACATGAGTAGTTTAAAGTAATAAAACCAAGAGCTTGGAGTTTACATAACAATTCACACAACATGTGGAGATACCAGCTAATATTACTACACGGACATCAAGGAACATACCTCATGTTTCTATTGGTTGATATGTGGCCAATCAGACAGAGAGGCCTGTCTGGATTCTCTGAATGTTTTAATGGGGCATTTTAATGGCGGACAATACCTCTGTGTTGGATAACAATGGCTCCACATCCTTTTCTCAGTGTTAGTGCCATGCAACAAAACGCAACACTAATTGTTGTTTTTTCCTTATTTTTCCTTTATAACCAAGAAAGTTACAAAATGTTCTAGGCAAAGGAACCGCCATGCTTCTTAGCCAATCCATATGGTGAACAAGAGCGGGTGGCTGAATGCACATGGCATCTGTAATCATTCTAGCCATACAGAAAGCATCTGTACAGGCAAACCCAGCAGCACCCAAAGAGAGGACTGGATGTTGAATGGAAAGTGTAAGAGAGACACTCTGTCAGTAATGGGTGTCTGCATGCCTCTACGCATGTGACTTTCCATAGCAGCTCCAGGACAGGGCAGCAGCAAACTTGGCTTGACGTCATGAGGTTGACGATGCAAAACTGTCTTCTCATATCTAATGTTTCACCTGCTGCTTCATGTGAGAACATGTTGTTCTATTCCCCAAACTGCACTTCTAGTTCTTTACATTGTGACATGCTTACAGGCATTTTCTCCATTTAGTGCTGCTTTATCCGTTTTTCTTAACACTGTGTCTGAGTACTTCAATAAGGTATAAACATCACTGTTTATTTCATGTTCCCAACACCCATGAAGTTGTTCTTGTAAGTAATGCTGATAAAAAGTCTGGCTTCTGTAATTGATCTTCACTTCCACAATTTAAAGTATTTCCAGCTTAAGTGGCCATAAGTAGCATGTGTTGACCGAGGACCTCATGTGAGCTGCCGGTTAGGATTATGGCTCTATTAGCATGAGGTGTTTTTTTTATGCATCTATGGGGGTGTGCACTTTTGTGCTTTTTCGTATTTATTGTATTTACTTTTTCAATTGGTTCATCATTCAATAATTTTAATTATTACAAGCAAGAATGGTTCAGAATAGGCTTAACCCATGCGTAGACAGGTTCACAAGAACGCTATGTGAATAACCTTTGAGCACAGTGAGACCCGTAAACAGCTTGCTGGTCCAGCTTCAACCAGTTCACAGTTACCTCACAGACAGCCCCTGAAAAGGAAACTGAGCAGGCAGGCCATCGTCACCGCTCTGTCCTCCTGCACTTTGAATCCCATGAACTTCAAAACAGTTAGTCTCCATTACACTATAAATAAAGGCCAATACGCTATAAATAAAGTCAGTCACTGCGTCACTGGAAAGGTTAGTGGGGCACACAAAAATGTGCATTTTATAGTAAGGGATGAAGGAAAGGATAGTGAACCAGCTTCACTGTCGATGAATTTCATTGATTTCAACTGTTGCTTTTAATCTTACTAAGATTGTTTTTCTTAAACTTTAGCTATGTACCAAAGTTGACCAATTTGTCTCGCCTTAAAGATTTTAAGGTCTTACGTTAACCTCATCAAAAGATTTTGGATTTTCTTTTTTAACATGCAGTATTTCATGATCACTTAAAGAGATGTTTCACTGAGAAACAACTCAGTTTCTGTTTGCTGTTTGTTCATACTTAGCTTTGGCTGCCACTGTTGGTCTAAACACTTTTACTTCAGTGGTTGGGTTAGCTCAGTTGGTAGAGCAGGCGCATATGTATGTGCAGCGGCTGCAGGTTTGACTACGACCTGCCGTCCCTTTGCTGCATGTCATTCCCCTTTCATGTCTTCGGCTGTCCTGTGGAAATAAAAAAAGCTTATATTTCAGCCTTCATTTGAAGAAACAGACAAAGCATCTGCACACTGTGACCTTTGCCCTGCATACTTCATGTTTGTGTTAGTCTTGACTAAATAAGATAAGTATCACCTGAGTCCTCCAAATAATCACTGAAGGCCTCCTTTGTCCCAAAGTGTAAGGTAAAAGTGTATGTGACCAACTAGGTCGAATCACAATGTTTATCTTGTTTTATCTTGTGTCTCTCACAGTCAAATTATCTAGTCTGTGCAACTGTAGGCTGTCAGCTGTTCCAACATACTCTTTTTTTAACCGCATTAACACGTTTCTCAAATGTCTCCTTTAGAATAATAGTGACACAATTTACAAGACTGAAGCTGCAACTTTAGCGTTCAATAAACTGCAGTTCCCAATAATCATAACCATACCATGACGCCTGCTAATTTTTTTCCAACTATTATTATTCATACTACTATTATTATATAATAAGAGGTCACTAGCAGCAAACACACTGTTCTGCACTGTACTTAGGCTATATTTGCTTTTACAACTTACTGACACCTTCTTCCAAGGGTTCATATATGTCTGTGTGTGTGTGTGTGTGTGTGTCTGTGTAAAGTATATATATTCATATATATATATATATGTATATACATATATTTACTGTGTATGTATGTACGTACATATGTACATACAAATATATGTATGTACATACAAAATGCATTTAAAGAAACTACAATTCCCATTATGCTACTCAATAGTGTGTTTCATTAGACATCTTTCAAACTCTAACTCTAACCTCTAGTTTATAACCCAGGTCTTCTGTTATAGCATTCACCTGCAGTCTCCAAATGCAAGCTGAGAGATAACCCTGACGACTTCACTATGACGTCACCAGAGTTATTATTTAAGACTTGACAATATGATAATTATAAGATTATTCAATAGTACCTTTAAAGAGCAGATGTCACATAGTCACACAGAACAGACATAGAATGCAGGCATCAAGCTAAAACACAAAACACACTATAAAAGAATGAACAAAAACAAGTCTAATCAAATGGGTCATAAGCTGACAAAGCTCCTTCAGAGCCACAGAAGACAATGTACAAATGTTTTCACAGACTGTGTAGGACTAACCGTGACGAATAAACTGAATTTCAAGTGGGAAATACATTTAAACACAGATAGAGTGTCACTTTTACTAAATTGTCTCACTGGTGCCACCTTGTGTTTAAGAATAGTGTAAACCAGAGAATGTACCTGTAACGTGATCCCAAAACGAGTTTTAGCTTAAGTGTAGTCATTGCATGTGGGAAATTGACTCATCAACTCCAGCTGGATGAATGTCAAAATGTATTTTGGATGTGAGTTTTTATTTCTTGAAATATTATCATTTCTCTGCTAAGAAAGTTAGTGGAAGTAGGCATACAGTCCAGAAAAGCACCTTTCCGTTTTTTTATATGAAATGACGACCAATGAAAAATTATAAATTGTTACTATGAACAAGCTGTCCCCAATCTGCAAACTTGTGGGCAAACAATAAAAGGTTATAAACGACGGATGTGTTGTGGGCGCTTTCGTAGTCAGCAGATGGCAGTAATGCTTGAAAAGCTCCACGTTGTGCTACAAAGAAAGAAAATCGAAGAAGAAGACCTGCACCCAACAGCAGCAGCAAAGGAGGAGGAGAAGAAGCTTGTCAGAGAAACGTAGCTGAATGTATCCAATGCCAGGCTAGCGTCGTGCAGGTGTCGTAGGAAATCCTAGTCTGCGAAACAGAGGGAAGGTCGCATTTAACACTGTTTAATAAACAGTTCTTGACAGAGACAGCCCTTGCTTTCGACAACATGGAGAAACAGTTGCATTTAAACCTGTTACCCTCCAGACCTCCGATGGCGGGCGGTTTCCAGTCAGGCGGCTCCAAAATGAAAATGGGGTGAGTTAGCTAGCTAACGTTTGTATCTTAATGAAATGCTTTCAACTCTGCTGGCTGTCTAACGTTACATTTTTATATTATCCACCATCACATCACATCACAGTTGCTCTCTGTTACATTGGACTCGTATCTTTACAGATTGTTAAAGGACAGGACAACAGAACTCTCGCGTTAGCTAGTTCGTTAAGCTATCGTTAGCTGTTGCTACTACTAGAGCTGCGATCAAGCGATTTAGCTCATATCTTTGGAAACAACCTACGCATTATATATAATAAGGTTAAACTCCGTTCATTCTGGCAGTATCTGCTGATCTTAACCAAAATTGTTATTTGAAGTTATACGTCAGTGAGCATAGGAGACACATAGTAATTTCTCATAATCTTGGGTATAGTCTCCAAACATATGTTAGATTGTATGGGGGACAAGTGCAGGGTTTGGGCCACATTCAGTTTTCATTAGCACAGTTTGGGAAGGCCAGGGATCGTTCTGGCTTGTTACTGCTTGGTCACATCACCATGTTACAATAGTTGGATGAACAAGTTGTTGCTTTGGTATACATGCACCTATATATTATATACGTTTACGGTGATGTGTATGTATGGGGTTTAAATCAGTTGGTATACAATATATCTTGGGTGTATGCGAAACATTGAAATGACACCAACATACAAACCCTAAAATATTACCCTTAAAGTCCTCAGTTTTGCAATCTGTTACATGGCCAGCAGCCAGAGCATCAGAAATACTCCGCTGCATGCATTAAGTTTGAGTTAAAGACCTAATGATTTGAGGAGGAATGACACCGTATTAAGCTGTGAACACTGGTTTGCTCTTGCTGAATGATATTTTAATGAATTTAACAATTTATAAAAGCCTCCCTTTTCTTGGAAACACATTCAAAGATGTTTTTTTTAACAATCCTGGTGCAATGTGAGATTAGTTTACATTTTGCTTGTGTTTTATTTTTTGATTCAGACCTGGACGGAAGAGAGATTTCTCCCCCCTGCTCTGGAGTCAGTACTTCGAAACCGTGGAAGATGTTGAGGTGGAAAATGAAAATGGCAAAGATATATCCTTGACTGTTGCTTGTGTTTGTCAAAAGAAGAAAAATAAGCATGAATTATTGAAATTTTTTGTGGGGCAATGACCCAGAGCATTTAAATCCAACTTCTTTATACCGGTGTGCTGTCTAATTTTACCTTTAGAATAGAAGATATGCAGTTTATACAATTTATTTTAATTCTATTTTGAGCAGTATCTATTTACTTTGTAACTGTATCGCAGCTTTGGTATGCGTTTCCTTGACTACCTTGAACATTTTCAGACTTTACTGCAGTGGTGCCAATGGTCCTGTGCTGTTTCTGCTCCATGGAGGAGGTCATTCTGCACTCTCCTGGGCTGTGTTCACTGTGAGCATAATAACTTTGACAGAGGCTCTGTAAATCGTATGTCTAAAATACACACCAACATAATGTGGCATATTCATGAAGTTGTTCTTTTCTTTCAGCATGTTTGCTGTATACTGTTTGATTCAAAAGTTTCATGTGTTTTTGCAGGCCGTCATATGCAGCAGGATCCACTGCAGGGTGGTGGCTATGGACCTGCGCGCTCATGGTAAACCTAATTAGTCACAGGACTAAACCTATTTCATATACAGTTTAGAAAATTCAGATTTTGATGGGGATTTGTCGGTTTGGTTAGGTAGTATTATCACCCTTTGCATAATGCTTTGCAAAAATATTAATAACTTAAGTCCTGTGACATTGCTGTTCTAAATTAGCTCGATCATATCACGGCCCACCTGTGATTAGAAGCCAACGCTTTCCTTACATAATTTTGCAACTCATTCTCTGCATATTCATGTGTCCCGGTTGAACAAATAGGGTACATAATTTGCTTCTCTTATCACCTGCAGGCGACACCAAAGTGAAAAATCCTGATGATCTCTCTGCGGACACAATGGCCAAGTAAGTTGCTGTGTGCGCAGTTAACACAGATTGTGTTAGCACTCTCTTGAAACCGCTTAGCCTTGAATCACTGAAAACTATGGGAAGCCAGAGAGGGCAGCCATGATCCTGCAGGCTTGGAGGACAGTCAAAAGCTAAAGGAGTTGAGTCTCAGTCAGATTTGTATAGCTTCTCATTTAAAAGGAATGTTAGGTGCATCTTTACCAGGTCTTGCTTTCACAGTTGAAACCAAAAGGGGGGAAGTGATTCGTGTAGTGGGTTCTAGTAGTTGTTTACATTTGGATTAATGATTGAGCTTTAGCATAAAAAAAGAATAATTTTTACAGCACATACGCTCTGTCTTCAGGTTTCTTACTAAATACTAAGAAACACTGACACGTGCTAGAAATGTAACAAGGTTTACAGTTTTTCTTTGAATTTCCTTTTAAAAGGGATATTGGCAAAGTGGTGGAGGTGCTTTACGGGGAAAACCCGCCTCCGATCATGGTTATTGGACACAGCATGGGTGGGGCCGTTGCAGTTCACACAGCCGCCGCCAATCATATACCATCCCTGCTTGGCCTCTGTGTCATTGACGTTGTAGAAGGTAAGTGCTTGTTCGGCCTGGGTATTATATATCGATTATAGATATTTTTCAATATAAGACGCACAGTTGATCAAATGGAAGGTTGATTTTACTACTATTTTAAATTAGCAATGAAGTTGTATGATGAATGTTCATAATGAAATCAAATTACCATATTCTAGTATTACTGGGTGTACTAATGGCAAATAATGTTGTTGATTGCATTCAGGTACAGCAATGGATGCTTTGAACAGTATGCAGAATTTCCTCAGAAGTCGGCCAAAGACATTTAAATCTCTGGAGAATGCCATTGAGTGGAGGTAAACATAAAACAGTTATAGCTACATCCTGGAAATATGATTGGACCAAATTAGACTCTTCTGCAATTTGGTTATAGTTCCCAAACAGTCATAACTATTATTTACTAAAGCCCATAGGAGTCTTGCTGAAAGCATTTGCCATGTTTTGGAAAACATTCCGCTTTTGATTGTCCAGTTTTAATGGCCCCCATTCTTAGAGTTTGGATTTTCAAGTTTACATGGCATCTAACTGGTATCAATTTTGGGCACAACTTTTCTTTTGCTTTGCCTACAGTGTGAAGAGCGGCCAGATCCGAAACGTTGAGTCAGCACGAGTGTCAATGGGAGGCCAGGTGAAAAAGTACGTCTGTTCCTGTTCCTCATCTCGGTCCTGCGTAGTTTGGCAAGTTTTATGTGAACTGTATGTTCATTCGTTCTGTTCTGACTTTCACAGATGTGAAGAATCCAGCAGCAGTCCAGGTGTGTCTAATAGCATTGAAGGTGTAATAGAAGAGGAAGAAGATGAAGAAGTGGAGGAAGAATCCAATAAGAAAAGGATGAAGGAGGATGACCAGGAGGTTCTGTCTCTCTTACTATTTGTCTATCTTTTGTAATATTTGTGTGGGGGTGGGTGTGGGTGTGTGTGTGTAAGATGATACATACCTAAAAACAAGTTCTTTTTTCCCAAACAGATAAAAAAGGAAAGCATCTTTACCTGGCGAGTGGACCTGTCAAAGACAGAAAAATACTGGGATGGCTGGTTCAGAGGCCTGTCTGTCCTCTTTCTCTCTTGCCCTGTGCCAAAACTGCTACTGCTCGCCGGTAAGATCTCTCACAGCGAAGGCACATCATTATTTGGTACTCCAAATACATAGAAAGTGTCTGAGTAGGCAGTTTTGATACACTTTCAGTTTGGATGAATTCAAATGATTTTTATGCCAAGCTATTTTGCGAGTGACTGCACAATTTCACCCCTGACTTCATCCATTGTACAGGAGTGGACAGGCTTGACAAAGACCTTACTATTGGGCAGATGCAAGGTAAGGAGCAAAAATTGAGATTTTATGCATTTTCTCAACCCACATTTGATTGTTGTGCTATAGAGTAAAATAGACATACCTCAAAATATTCATAATCTCCCTGTTTGTACACAGGGAAGTTTCAGATGCAGGTCCTCCCTCAGTGTGGTCATGCTGTCCATGAGGACGCGCCTGAAAAAGTAAGGAGTGTTTGCCTAAACATGTCCTATGTTATTTATTACTGGATGGCGCTTGTTGATTTCTCATTCCCCTCTCAGGTCAGTTTCAGTTCAGCTGTCCCTGTTTGATCCAGATTCTGTTTGTCCTCTGTAATCTGTTGCTAGGTAGCAGATGCTCTTGCGGCATTTATGGTCCGGCACAAATTTACAGAGTTTAAGGAAGGATACCTGTGGTAAGCAAATTTCTACCAAAGAATATATACACCAACTTGATTTGAATGCTTAATTTAATAATTTTACAAAGTTTTGTATGTTAAAAAACAATGAAAACTACATTAAATGGTTAAACACTTACCGAAGGTAGGGCGGCAATGTTAAAGCATTTGCATTACATTGAATAAAAAAAATTTAAAAAAAGAAAGAAAATTCACATCGTCTGATTTTGTGTAATCATTTTCTTTCCACAGCTGAGTTCCTGTTTCTGTCTAACTAAAGCCAGCAGCCATAGAAGAAAAGATTCCTCCACATACACGTACAAGTTAACAACACATTTAGGAACTTACAACAAGTATTATTATTGTTTTTATTATCACTATTATGTTGCTTTTGTTATGTTGATACTTTGCCTTATTTTAATTTTAATATAGTGGGATTTGATTGTACTTTTCTTTGTTTTGAGTGATTGCATCATTGTTAATGTGTTTGTAAAGTTTGAATTCAAACAATGATTAAAGGTGGATGCAGCAAATATGTCACCCATGCTTGTATATTTGGTTTGTGCATTAAAAGGACATCAAGTTTTTAAATGTGTTAGTTTATTTAGCATGCACGTAGCAAGATAAATGTATGGTCAAAGATGGGAAGTAACTAAGTACAAATATTTCTGCACTGTACTCAAGTAGATTTTTCAGATGTTTTTACTTTACTATTTATTTTTTTGGCAACTTTTTACTTTTACTCCTTACATTTTAACACGAATATCGGTACTTTCTACTCCTTACATTTTACAAAATTGGCTTGTTACCTTAGTTTGGTACAAAAGGTCGTCTTTCAGGCGTGATTGTGAACAGCGGAGAATAGCGCACACCACACGGAGTGGCTTGTTTGTGTTTTTCTCCTGTTAGCTAGGTTACACCTGTTAGCTAGGTTACACCTGTTAGCTAGGTTACACCTGTTACGTAGGTTACACCTGTTAGCTAGGTTACACCTGTTACGTAGGTTACACCTGTTAGCTAGGTTACACCTGTTACGTAGGTTACACCTGTTACGTAGGTTACACCTGTTACGTAGGTTACACCTGTTAGCTAGGTTACACCTGGCTGTTGATTCAATACAATGGCGATTGTTGAACGTCCTTGCTCATTAAGATAATGTAATTAATAGTGGGTTTATTGTTATTATTTACTAGCATTTATGGTTCCTATGCATTTTGTATCGTAGCCTTCACAATGTTATTTATTTCCAGAGTTACCCCCCCCCCCCCCCCCCCCCCCCCCCCCCCCCCCCCCCCCCCCATGTTTGATGCTTGATTGTAATAACTCATCAACAGAGAGAAGTTAAGGTGTGTTTTAACAGACACACCTGGGCCGAAGTGGAAAACCAGAGCCAGCTTTAAATCCAGTCCTAATCTAGTCTTCACAAATGTCCATATAATTTCACTGGAGTTAGTTAGTTTTGCGTTATCAATACCAAATTTAATTTAATTGTATGTGAACATACACAGACTTCTCACAAAATAACAACTGAATTCATATCTTGCTACTCGGTCAGAATCTTATTATCCAGGAGTCCCAATAAGCCATATGTTTTAAGCTTATGGGCAGACATCCATTTAACATGTAGACAATGGCATATAAAGAATTAAGAATTAAGAATAAACAGTCTTTTTCCATGTCCACAGTAGTTTCTCAGCGTCCTCTCTAGTAACATCTGTCTGGTCCAGGTAGCTTCACAAGGCAACTTTTACTTTTATACTTTACGTAAATTTCCAAGCCTCTACTTTGTTACTTTTACTTGAGTAAAGACGTTAAATCGGTACTTCTACTTTTACCAGAGTATTTTTTAACAAAATTATCTGTACTTCTACTTGAGCATGTGACGTGAGTACTTTTGCCATCTCTGTGTGTGGTGGAATGAAAGATGAGTATTAATAGTTACCTTACAGTCTTAAGACTGAAATTCACATTTGCAGCACCCAAATACTACAAGGCACACTTTTATTTCTAAAACAACACTGGCCATTAGAATTGTTTGAATGTGTTCAGACGCCTGCAGGGCTTCTGTTTCCAAGGGGGAAGGTGAAGGTTTCGGTGATTTGCTCAAATTCACTTTTTATTGGAAGAATATGACCATAGCTGTTACCAGACTGGTTTTGGCAAACTGGGCAGGTCAACTGGGCCTTTAATTGTTTCTGCAGCCCTACTTTATGATATCGGTGTTGTTTTTTTTACACACAATTCTGATGACCAATCCACATTTGATTTCCTCTTCATTGAGCAGTGTATGCATGACTGGACAGTGACTGCTTTTTGTTCTGCACCAGTATCTCAGACCTAAAGGTCAAAAACATTTAGCCAGATTAAGGAAAAGCTCTCACGCTATAAGATCAGTGGTATTGTGAAGTAAAATTGTAGTGATCATTAAAATTGTATTGTTAAAATTAAAAACAATGGTGGTCAAACATAGGGAGACCCTATCTTTTATGATTATTACCTCTGCCTACAGGTTATTGTTTTCGTTTTTTTGTCTCAAAGCATGATTACAGAAAAATGTATGGTCTGATTTTCATGAAACTTGTTTTGCATCGCTAAGCCCTGGATGCCATGCCCTCAAAATAGGGGATATAGCAGAAGGGGAGGAGAATGCTGGACAAACTAGCCAGCCAATGGCCGACTTAGAACCACAGTCTGCACACCCGGCTGAGTCAAATCCTGAATATAATTACTGTCGACAATTTGGATTGAATGCAATTTCACGCAGTTGGTCACGGTCCCCAAAGCATGTAAACTGACTTCATCTTGCCACTTACAGGTCAAAATGTCCACTCTGTTGACACTTAACCCTTGTGTTGTCCTCAGGTTAAATTTGACCAGTTTTTAAAGTGATTTTTATCAACCAAACTGCCCCAAAATAACATTGTTCCACACAATGTTCTTCAGGTAAAATTAATGATTACTTTATTCAATTTTATAGCATTTGAAAGAAATGTTTAAATGGTTTCAAAACAGTATCCGGGCTAAATTTTGACATACTATATATTATCAAAAAGAAAATCAAAACAATTTGTACTTTCTGCTTTTTTTTTAAAAAACTAAAAATGATTGTTTAATTTTATAAAAATGAGGTTTGTTGACCATGGATTTCAAGAATAAGTGTAAAACCTATTAGAAAACCAGCTCATGTTTTAAAAATGAGCCAAAAACATGGATAAAGTGACAAATACGTCAGAAAAGTGACAAAAACATTGGAAAAAAATAATTTTCAATTTTGACATGGAAGGACAACAAGTAAATGATTGATGAGAAGACAACACAAGGAGACATATGCTCATTTCCAGGTTCATACTTGTATTTTGACTAAACTACATCTTTACGTTTTAATGGTAAAAAACCTTAATTTTTCTGAAACTGTCTTCCCGCTCTGTCTGAAATGCTCTGTTTTAGCGTCTGGCTCTTTAAGAACCCCTCCAAAAGCTCAGGGTGTGCGACTAGATGCCAATGCTGTTGTGTTACACTTGATGCCTCTTTTGCTCCCAGAATGCCGACACGCTATGTGAAATTGTACACTAGGTCAGCATTATGCCACCTTGGCTGGCTCCTGTGTGACTAAACAATGCCGGCTTAACAGCAGACCTTAATTGCAACTCAGTAGTGGAATCTCTGTGTGAAAGGGGCTAAAGAAAGTGCAGCAAAATCTGAATGGCTTGTTGAATCCCATGTTTTCTGATGTAGGCAGGCCTCAAAAAACGAATGGGTTATTTCAGTCTTTTGTTGGTAGGCACTGCAGATACCTCAGTATATGTGCACAAGCAATGAAAAAGTCTGTTCTTCCACAATAGTCTCCTTTAAGTATATAACAGCATATCTTCAAGACTAATGACCAAACTCCAGCCTCAGCTAGCTGGACTATGAGTTTAGTGCTAATATAGCATTCTAAATGTGTACAATGCAGTCAGTGTTCTTTTAATTCCAGTGTCATGCTGGGAATAAGGAAAGATGTCACAAATGGCTATTTTGAAATCCAGCCATTTCAATTCTATGGATTTTGGCAAACTTTGCACTTACAGTTAGTTTGACAATGTGAAGTAACAATAAAGTAGATACAATATATTTTTTATGCTACTGTATATAAGGAAAAAAAGTACATATTGCTCTAGTAGCACACACCTTCTTAAACTCTCTTTTAAGTAGCCATAACCAATGCAGAGCTTTTGCTGGTTTTGATGGTGATGATGTTAAGACACAGATTACTTATAAAAGGGACGTGAGGTCCTCAGATTTGTCAACTAAAGTTTTATTGTCAAATGAAGTCGGACTAAACAATAACATGTAGGTAATGTGTCTTAGATATACATAAAATCTATTCATCACGCCTTTAATTTCATATAGATTATATATATTTCTAAAATATTTGTATTTATTGTGATGCTGTCTAGTAGTTTTACTTTTAAAACAGTTATGTTTCTAATGTTGATCGAGGATCAGGTGGATGTGTTTGTGTACCGTGCCTTTACAGATGCTGCATGGAGCTGTGGTCATGACAGCAGGAACCCAAGTGATGCTGTTTCAGACACCTGTCAAAGTTCTGCTGTCCATGCTGCCATGTCTTCTCTTTCTGTGTGTAAGCGCCATCATGATGTTTCCTTGTTTAGGAAGCCTTTCCTCCTGAAGTCCCCCCGCTATGTCCTGTTGGGTCATTTACACCTCACTGACTCTCTGCTGCTTCTAGTGACTATGTATGCTGTGTTTCATTGCCATGGTCAGAATGAACAGCTATGTCTGTATTATTGTCACATTGTTTGCAGTCCTCACTGTTAAAATGCCACCCCTTAACCTCGCTGGGATGTGTTTAAAGCGGTATGTTGCCATTTGTTTTCCATAGAAGCATGCCGTTATTGCCACCCACAGGACAACCGGCGTGGCCAGGGGCCTCTTTAGACTCGTTCAGCCAGCATGTGTCATATGTCAATCTGGAGAAACCTGTGCCAAGGTTCTCTTACAGACAAACTGTCTTCCAGCTACACATGTAGTCAACTGTAAATATGGCCTTTACCATTGCGTATTTTGTGTTAGTGAGCATGATAATAATCTATGCATATAGTTTTATCACAATTGCAGCCTCTTCTTATGTCCGTGACGCCAGTAAGCCCCATTAGACAGTGCTGTTGCATTTGCTTGAGTTCTGTCTGTGTCTCACCTTCATTTTGTTTAATATAATAAACCCCAGCAGCACATCAAACACTAATCCTGCTATGGCCACTCATATTCAATATGTGCTCATGTTAGCACTCATCATTTTCCATAAGTGTTTGAGCTCACACATAAATGGCCTCAGAGATTGCACTTTCAGACATGTCTTCAAATATTATTTCACTTTTGGTTTCAAAACCACAGTTAAACCATTTCCTAAATCTAGAAATCAAACACAGTAGGCTAATTTTATCATGTTTTTTTCCTTTGCTTACACAATCAAGTTGAGTAGAAACGCCACCTTAAATTTGCTGTAGGCAAGTTATTCTTTATGTGATTACATACTTTAGTAGGCTATATGACAAAGCGTATCATACGGTGTTTCAGGTCAAAATTATAAAAAGTAATTTAAATTATTATTATTTTTGTCTGTTGCTCTCTATGCTAGAAAATGCTAGAAATGTTTTCTCAAAAAGTAAAGTCTGAGGATTATTGTCTCAACTATATGTATTTTTGTGGTGAAGGATGGACTGAAAAATCTACTGATTACAAAGACACAGAGCTTTTCAGTTACTTTTCCTATTGCATACAAATCAATTTCAACCTCAATAGTCCATTTTTGGTGATGTTTGTTTTTCTTAAAGCCATCAACCACATGTGTAGACAGATATTTGATATGCCACTGTAGGATATGATGACACATTGTGTTAAATATCTAGACTGTCTCACAAAATTCATAAGTCCCCTGACTTACGTGTACATTTTATACTAAAGTAAATAATCTTCACTCTTTCAAAGTTGATGCAAATTATTCATCATTTCCAGGAGAATTAACAGTTTCAAGCAAGAATAGTATTTTTCTTTCATACACAATTAGCTATATGAAACCTATATAACCCTAACATAAAATGAATGATCCATGTGCAGTATGACTGTGTTGTTTTGTGTTTTGTATGTATTTCTCACAACTTGAATGTGCATGTAAAGAGTTCCTGCTGTCAGCCAGCAGATGTCCCCTTTGGTTTGTAAATAGTTTGACAGTGCACACTGTGGCTGTAACTGCAGACTTTATTTTACTCTTTAATATGTAAGCAAATGGCATCTGAGGAAACTTGAATGAGGCTGTGAAAAATAGGAATTTTCATTCACTTGTGATGTTTTTGATGAAATTCCTGTCCCATCCTCTTTCTCACAGTCGAGATGGATGCTTGTCTAAGAGAAAGGATAGAGACAGAAAGCACGGAGGGACCAATTTACGTTGGTAAACAGGCAGGGAGATGCTGAACTGCAGAAGAAAAGAAGCGTCTGAGCAGGAGGTGGACTAATTTAACCGATCTTTACTCCGCCACAATCCTGAAGCCCTCTCAATACCTCTCTGGCCTTCATGAAAGAGCACTTGAAGGGTTGAAAAACATTCCAGAGAGAGAAAGTACCTGGTGACAGAGAGCAGCTTTAGTTTAGAGCGAGAGCTGAAGGGGAAGGTTGATCACAATATCCCTCACATCCTCAACCAAGAAAATGGATTGGATGGCTTTGGTTTATTAATAATGGCTAGTTTCACTAACACAGACAGTTTCCCTTTTGGTCGTGCACAGGTTGTGTGTCACTCTTTCCACAGTTTAGTGGAGTTTCCATAGGCTACTGTGCATCCAGAATTTTTTTTTTTATTTCTGAACAAAATAAATGAACAAAGGAAGCAGTGTATCTCTGTCTTTGCTAATTAACTGAGATGTGATTTGAAAGAAAAGTCCAAAGAACGTTGCAGACAAAAAGTTTTAAGTAATGTCTATTGTGTACTCTTGGGCTACATGTAAGTTAAAACAAACTCTTATGTTAGAAAATGTTCTATCAAAAAACATCAGAAAGTAATACAAAAACCATTTAAAATAACAAAAAAAAAAGTAAATAGGGATCACATATGAAGAATCCATAAACGATATAATGCAAACCCAGTGCAGTAAAAAATAAAAAAAATAAACATTGATTGTGTCTAGAATGTTGCATTGTCTGTCAGTGAGGAAGTTAGGGGAGCCAGTTGTAATTTTACTGTTCATGATATACATACAGGGGATTGCCTTGTAGCCTACACACCACAGTGCATCCCTGTAAAATAACACCATAGCCTAAGAAACCTTACTGCATCTCCACTGATGCATTATCACAGTCTGTAATTAACAAACACACGTGCAATTTACAGGACTGAGACAATCTAGAGAATGGGAAGTTCTATTTAAAAAAAAGAAGAAAAAAAGAAAAAGCTGTTGATGAAAGAAAAAACAATAGTGGGGCTCATCATCAGCTAAATATTGTCTGATGGAAAAGTCCACTGCTCCATGAAGAGGGGGTTGTAGAAAAGTCTGTGGGAATTATTAGGATGTGATTTTAAGATGGCTGTGATTTTAGAAGAATCCCCCAAATTAAATTCTGTCTTTTATTCTGCACTTCATTCTCCCTCATCATAAATTGTTTGCAACAGCAACATATAGCTTTCATGTTGATGCACTTAAGAACAATGAGAATATTCAATACACTTATTTTACCCACGTTGAGATAGATAAAAAGGCATGCTTGCCTGCACACACACTCTCTCACACACACACACAAAGGTTTGCACTATAGGGTTGTAGATGAATGGGATAGTGGGAGAGTAATTGTATCCCTTGTGGCTCTCCAGAAGACAGCACTGAAACTCAAATTAAAGACTGACTCCCCCCCTTTCCACCCCACTTACTCATTACTTTGCAAAGAATAACTTGTAGACTGACTATGAACAGCAACTACACATGTCTGCACGTGACAGCCCCACGCAGCATGGGTAAATCAGCAAGAACATCTGTTAAAATTTTCCTCAACCTTTACGTATCACGTAAGAAATACAGGTGGTTATCAGTTGGGGAAATTAGACCATATAGGCTTAATTATTTTTTAGAAGCTTATATGCATCACAGGAAAACACCAGCCTTCACCGTATATGAGATAATTCAGTGACATTCAAAATATCTACCATAAACTCCTGAATACAGACACATTAATATACCCCTTAGGGATTTAAATTTTTTGGACAAACACAATAAGTAATAACATTAAAAATGCCTCAAAGTTTGCCAGGACGCCATAGTGAACAATCAATGTACCAATATGTAAGTCAATAAAGAAAATGTGTTTTGTACTCTTCAAAGTTCAGATTATTTTTCACATTGTGGAGTAATTTGCACCAACAAAGGAAACAATTCTTCTTAATTAATTGGCCTAACTTTGCACCTAATTTAACTGGAAACCGGTACATGATTTCAAAACCTCCTGCTGACTGAGAGACAGGAACACAGGTCAAATATGTCTCCTTTATGGCAGCGGTAAAACCAAGTAGGCCTAGATGTATTTTCCCTGAGGAAAATTCAAATACAACGGAGAATAAAGTGATTTGATCAATCAAATGTATGTCGAGTTATCAACAAAGATGACGTAATGTGTATACTAATGGATCATTCCTCCAAGGGGATGTTGCTGTAAGCTCTCGACAAAATGACCGTTAACTTCCATTGTCAGGTGAGCTCCGGGTCTCCCCCCTCCTTGCTGTGTAGATGGTACAGTCCACATGCAGTTCGGAGTTGTTGCTGAGGAGGTTGCACTGTTCAGAACATACCGTTAAATTGGCATGCAGCCTACGCTTGCGTCCTGTAGCAGGATACTGCCCTGATTTCGAAAATGTTACCGTCTTATCACCGGAGTTACCTTGCACAGCAGGGTTGGGTTGCTTTATTTCACCTTTTGTGCAGTATTACAGGTGAGTCAGGAATTGTGTATGGTAGTTGTATTTGTTCTATTAACGTTACACAGAAGTTTGGGGAAAGAGCCGACTGTCTCATCTTGCAGAAATCTCAGCGAACGAGTCGGCAAAATTAGCTAGCTACCACCGTACGCTTTACGTATGGGGCATTTAAAGTTTCAAGTTTAGCAAGTTAAGCAGGTAAAGACGATAGGAAACTTGGTTACAAGTTAACTTTAACGCTTCGGAGTGCTAGCTAACCATCGCCACCGCCGCGGATGATGGTGCGACCCGAGGATGCCATAGAAACAGTCCATAGAAACCGCCGAGGAGGCGACAGGCAGTAATATTCAGATATCTATACCCAACCTACACTTGGGTCATTGCAGATTTAGTGGCAGCCATATTTGCTCCAGAAACATTTGCTATTAAATTAACATGGTTCCATGTGCCACGCTAGAGCTTCTTTTTCAAAATGTTGAGGAACTTGCATTTGTGTCATTAGAGAAAACCACCAAATGCCAGTACTGCACAGCTCGGGATGAGGGTCAGCCACCATGTGTCTACGGTGAAGCCTATACTCATTATGGTTTAATCAAGGTGTGAGCAATTAGCTAACTCCACCATGAAACACGCCAACTTTGTGCCTAGTGCTGTAACTTTAGTGCTGCTGCTGTATTAAAATTCTAAAAGCGAGGATTGGTCTCCCCTGTAGATAACTTCAAGTTAGCGCATGCGTGAAAAAGAAACCAGTGAAAATGTATGACTGAATGTGCCACAAAGGTCAAAATAATTTAAGTATTTTGAATACACAAATGAAATGACAAGATTTTATTATGTGTGACACACACAACCAGGCTATAAAAAATTCCCTGAACAAAATACAGAGTTTGGGAAAATGAAATTCACATCAAATGTAAAACTTTGCTTTGCTCAGAGACCAGCATTAGTTGAATACCCTGTCTTTGCAGGCAGGTACACCAATGTGCCAGACAGTTGGTCCGTCCCTATGCTATTATCTTAATATATTTCTCTTGCTTTGTCCAAAGGCAGGAAAACAACCCCTAATATGTAGAGTAGAACATTTTCAGTGTACAGTTAAATGCACGTAACACATAAACCTTCACAGCTGGGAGGTTCTGGGTCAGAATCCAGGTCGTTCCAGGCCTTTTTGTTTGGAGTTTGTAATTTCTCCCCATGTTTACGTGGGTTTCCTTGCAAACAAAAAGGGTGCTCTGGTTCCCCCCCCCCACCATCAAAAACATGTACTAGGTTCTCCAGTCAGTGCCCTTGATCAAGTCAGTGGCTCAGATCTGGAGTTGGTCTCTGGGGTGCTGTAAATGGCTGCCCACTGCTCCCTTGAGGAATGGGTTATATGCAAAGAATGAATTCTGCTGTGTGTATTTGTATTAAGTACCTTTTATTACCTTAACACTACCACAAACTACATTCAGAAACCACTGCAGAGTGAAGTTTGTTGCAGGGCTGTTGGATTCTATTACTTTGGAAAGTGTTTTTTGTCTTTCACTTGATCTCATTGATAGTTTTTCTTACTCAACATTGGCTGTATTAAGCCACAAAACTAACATGTATGTAATTCTAGTCTGGAATTAGCCAATCATCTTTATATCACGCTTGCAGCTTGTCCACAATATTGGCTTCTCTTCACTGGTTAATGGTCAAATATAGAATAGATTTTTAGGTAATGTGAATTTTTTTTTTTTTTCAAGGCATTACATGAATTGGCCTCTTTATATATTGCTGATCTCCTTACCCTACACCACTCTTCCAGGAACCTAAGATTGTCCAATCAGTTCCGTTTAGCCCTGAGACTTTGAACATTAGGTCCTCCTCCTACATTTTTAGTGTACAGTTATATGCAACACATGGTGGCCCAATGGTTAGCACTTCTGCCTCACAGCTAGAAGGTTCTGGGTTAAAATCCAGGTCGTCCCAGTTCTTTCTGAGTTTGTATGTTCTCCATGTTTGTGTGGGTTTCCTTGCAAACAAAATGGGTGCTCTGGTTTGCCCCACCATCAAAACACATCTTGATTCTTTGGCGCATGATTTAGTTTCCTGGGATGTTGATTGTGTCTATATTTTTATTGTCTTCCTTTTGTTTTTATAATATAACTTTGTATGGCACTTAATTCAGCCTAGGTTGTTTTTAAATGTGTGCTATAAATAAATTAACTTGACATAATCACATCAGAGTAGCCTTGTACATTAGTGTCTCAGCAGTAGCTCGATCAACTGGCCAATGAAAAAGAAGCCGTCGTATTGCCAGGATACTTGTGTACCCAGCACTCTACCATTGCTTTATGTTGTAGTGGGCATCTCTTGCCACTTGACAGTGTGTGGAAAGAAGAGAAGCTCTGGGCTACTAGGACTAAACCCATGGATGAATCCATACTCTTTTGTTAAAGACTTGATGTGAAACACAAGTAGAGTGACCCAGACACCCTCTATTACATTAGTAATGTACTGCATGTTCTGACATGTTACCAGGATCCCAAAGTTTATTCCTTCAGACGTCTACTTCCTTCAGAGAGTTGAAGTTAAGGAGCAGAGACAGGTGCCCATTTGTCTGCCTTCTGTTTAAGTCTGCTGTGCAATGCAATGAGGAGTTTGACCTTGTGTTTTTTTTAAAATGCAGAATCGATGAACGCACCTTCACAGCTAATACATGTCCCAACCTTAAAGAGGAACACAAATACTTGTCAGGTCAATGCTTAACTGACAAATGTACACAATATCTTCAGCTTCCAAAGTTCTTATTTTAGCAAACTATTTCCTGCTTACACATCTAGCACACTTGAAGCAACTAGGGATGCACATTTCTTTTGACAGTTTGTTGCCTGAACAAGCAATTATTGATTAATCGTTAATTTGCATCAATCATTTTTCGCTGTTTTTACTGCAGCTGCTGTGTTGCTTCTTTTAACAAAATATACAGTACAGGCCAAACGTTTGGAACCACCTTCTCATTCATTTACAATTCAATTTACATTGTAGATAATCACTAAAAACATCAAAACTATTAATGACCACATTTGCAATTGTGTACTTAACAAAAAAGTGAGATAACTGAAAACATGTCTTCTAGTGTTTTCAAAATGCCCCCCCTTGCTCTGAGTACTGCTCTGCATACTCTTAGCATTCTCTTGCTGAGCTTCAAGAGGTAGTCACCTGAAATGGTTTCCCAACAGTCTTGAAGGAGTTCCCAGAGATGCTCAGCACTTGTTGGCCCTTTTGCCTTCACTCTGCGGTCCCGCTCTCCCCAAACCCATCTCGATTGGGTTCAGGTCCGGTGACTGTGGAGGCGCAGCACTCATCACTCTCCTTCTTGGTCAAATAGCACTTACACAGCCTGGAGGTGTGTTTGGGGTCATCGTCCTGTTGAAAAATAAATGATGGTCCAACTAAATGCAAACTGGATGAGATGGCATGCTGCTGCTGCAGGATGCTGTGGTAGCCATGTTGGTTCAGTATGCCTTCAATTTTGAATAAATCCCCAACATTGTCACCAGCAAAGCTCCCCCACACCATCACACCTCCTCCTCCATGCTTCACATCGGGAACCAGGCATGTAGAATCCATCTGGTCACCTTTTTTTGTTGCGCAAAGACACTGCAGTTGGAACAAAAACATCTCAAACATGGACTCATCAGACCAAAGCACGGATTTACACTGGTCTTATGTCCATTCCTTGTGTTTCTTGGCTCAGTCAAAGCTCTTCTGCTTGTTGCCGCTCCTTAGCAGGGGTTTCCTAGCTGTTAACTGTTGTTCTAGAGATGGGTCTGCTGCTAGAACTCTGTGGTATTCAATCTGGTCTCTAATCTGAGCTGCTGTTAACTTACAATTTCTGAGGCTGGTGATTCAGATGAAATTATCCTCAGCAGCAGGGGTGACTCTTGGTCTTCCTTTCCTGGGACGGTCCTCATGTGAGCCAGTTTTGTTGGAGCGCTTGATGGTTTTTGCAACTGCATTTGGGGACACAATCAAAGTTTTTCCCAATTTTCCGGACTGACTGGCCATCATTTCTTAAAGTAATGATGGGCTCTTAAGCCTAAGCTCATTGAGAGAACACCAAGGGTTTGCAGCGCTGTAAAAGAAGTAATGGGTGGCTACTTTGAAGAAACTATAAGACCTGTTTTCAGTTATTTCACACTTTTTTGTTAAGTACATAATTCCACATGTGTTCATTCATAGTTTTGATGCCTTCAGTGATAATCTACAATGTAAATAGTCATGAAAATAAAGAGAATGCATTGAATGAGAATATGGTTCCAAACTTTTGGCCTGTACTGTATGTTCAAACTCGCTGTATGTGCACATGAGTATTTCTGCCGTCCAGTTTGTTTGTGGTTGTTGCCCTGGTGAATCGTAGTGTCCATTCACGCTGCCTTTTATTGTGGTGCACACGCTTAACTCTGAGTGAACCTACTCTGAGTAGATTGAACCAACTCAAATCTGTTCGGCGGTCACCAAACACACATGGAACTCAGTCTGATTGAAGGAAAAGGCTTTACCCAGTGGCCCTACCGCTAAACAAAATCAAATACACATTTTCTGACGAGTAGGTTTTCTGCATTATTGGTTAATATATTTCTAACCAGTTAAATTAACATTCATTAATTGTCATTAACATCGTTAGGACCAATGCCAGCATCTAGCATTTGGACTTTTCACAGGTTGATGAGAACAGCTCAGATTAAACCATATGTAAATGTGCTTGCCTTAAAACAATATTTTATACGGTTTGCTAGCACAGGCGGAAAAATAACTTTTTTAAAACCCTAACATGAAACACTTGCAAAGCAATATTTTGGTAGTATTAAAGTTAAGAGCTGAAATTTGTACTATGTCAGGTAATATTGTGCATTTCTGGCTACTTCCTTTTTATAGGTTCATTAGTGACATTAAAAAACACAATGCAGCCGAATTTTCCATTTTCATGTAGTAGAAATGATTAGTGTGCCTACACGTTGGCATTAGTGCCTTCTGCAGTTGGCTAGAAATGCATATTGCATCACCCTTGTTCACTTCTACCTTTTGTGCAGTTGATCAAGCCAAAACGTTGATTTGAAGGTGTGATACGCCAGACTGTCAAATGAGCATACAACCATTTTCTGTCATGCTCTGTAAAGCTGGCTCTGCCACTTCCACCATTTATGTTCTGAATTTCACTTTTAACAAGACATGATGCCCTCTGGCAAGACACACACATTAATACACATGCTGCCACATAAGTGTGTGTGTGTGTGTGTGTGTGTGTGTGTGTGTGTGTGTGTGTGTGTGTGTGTGTGTGTGTGTGT
>NC_048419.1:10022366-10125816 GCF_013103735.1 Etheostoma cragini | reverse complement strand
GTGTGATCTTATTAGGATTGTAAGTACTTAAATACCTTTCTTTCTTTGTCTCTGAAAGAAGAGTGAAAACATTCTTAAATCTATGTCAAGATAGGCTGCATATAAGATCACATAGACTTTGCCCTTATTCTCATCACTTTTATTCTGAGTTGGAGAAAACGAGGGCACGCTTATGTAAGGTTGTCGTCATGTCACCAATACAAATTTAATGGAGTCCCTATACCTCTCCAGTTCATATGCACTGCAGGGAAAATGCCGTTTTTTTTTAGTTTTTTTTTGCCATCCAGCCTTAACATGACAAATGCATTTGCCAGAAAATGGTTTACAACTTTAGCTACAGGCTCACTTACGGTTAAATTGTACAGTAGTAGTAGGGGAAAAGTTCCTAGTAACCACTTTAAGGAAGGAAAGCCTCCGTGTCTTTTAGCATGGCTGTTTAACCATGTTAATGTTATGTTTGGCTTAAGGTGTAGCCTTGTTTTATTTTGGTTTGACAGGGACTTGCTTCAGATGGCAGCCAGCACAGCTCTGCAAGCAATGATGAACTGACAGTAATATTTAAGTGAAAACCTTGGCATTTTGTATGGAGGACCAGGTCTACCATATTTAAAAAATAAATACAGAAATAAATAAATAAGCATACAATTAATTGCCCCAAAAAATACAATAAACAAATAAAGGTAGAAATTAAATTGCTACAGTGAGACATAAATGTATATATCTCTTTTAATTAGCTTCTTTATTTATTCACCTTTTGTAATAATTACCTTATTTATTTATTGTCTGTTATAATCTTCAACTTTATTTTTTAAATGTATTTATTTCTGTGTTTAAATTTTTTGTCTGTTTTATTCTTCCGTTGCATTTTCTACGCTATTTATTTTCACCCCTGGTATTTATTTCTGCCTGTCACTTTTACATTTCTTCATGCATTCCTGCCTCATTATGCAAATGAGGAGGGGCTGGTCTTAAGGGGTCAACTTCTGTCAATTGGTTGGTTAGCATTTTACTGCATCGGTCGAATCTACATGCCACTGGCCACAGTCACAACAATACCAGGGGTGAAAATAAATAGGGTAGAAAATGCAACGGAAGAATAAAACAGCCAAAAAATGTAAACACACACAGAAATAAATACATTTAAAAAAATAAGTAATTAATAAATAAAGTTGAAGATTATAACGGACAATAAATAAATAAGGTAATTATTACAAAGGTGAATAAATAAAGAAGCTAATTAAAAGAGATGTATACATTTATGTCTCACTGTATAATTTAATTTCTACCTGCATTTATTTGTTTATTGTTTTTTTTGGGGCAATTAATTGTATGCTTATTTATTTATTGAGCATTTATTTATTTATGTATTTTTAAATATGGTAATTTAATAATTTTGTAGTGCAGACAAGTATTTATTTATGTTTCAAGAAATGTGATGCAACAGTTTGAAAAACACTTGGCAACAGAATAACAAAGTTTTCTTCAAGCCCAATAGTTTTATTTTTTTATTTCAATAATATCTGGTAACCTCTGTATTTTTTTTCCAACACTATTTTCCTATGTTTTAGTGTCTAGGAGCAACAGTTTAGGAAATTGTTCCAGTATTAAGCAAGACCGTTGCAGTCGGCAGCGACGAAACAAGCTGCAATGAAACATTAATGCAATTGCGCACCTTCAATTTACGTCCACTGGATGTTTTGCCACTGACATTCTAAGTGTCTGACAACATTATGGGAAGGTTCCCTACATAGTTTGACCTTTTTTTTTTTTTTTTTTTTTTTTTATAAAATAAGATCCTTTTTAGGTTTAAAATGAAACAGCCCCACACTTTTTTTTTTTTTTTAAACTGTATTGGGTTCACCTGTGGAAATAAAAGCGCATCTTAAAAAGCTGCTTAGCAAGCTTGATTTGTCTTTTGGATTAAAGAATAGCTTAACATTTGTTCAAGTCTGTCTTCAAACAATAATCAGGTGTTCATACCAACATTTAAACAGTTTTCCTTGCTGTAATCGTGGGCAGTTAAAAAATCCCTTCCTACTACAATTTCAATAGGCATGATGGGAAACAAAATCCACAGTTCATTTATTGTGCAAAAATACACTCAAGTTGACACAGTCTGAGCCAAATCAAATGGGTATCATCCAAAGTTTCTGTCTTTTATTTTCTCTGTAACACTGAAATTGGCCAGTGGCACTGTATAACACAAAGGGAATTCTGTACTAAAAAGCCTGCAACTTTGGATGATACCCACTTGATTTGGCTAACTAAGACTGCTAAACTCTCATATCAGTTTCAGCTTTCAGCAAAAACGCACTTTTTGCACGGAATGAGGACTGGAGTTTGTCCCGATCACGTGTGTCAATGCGTAGCCCTAAATAGCACATACAATCAGAAATAGTCACAATCCACAGCTAAACATCCCCCCACCCCCACCCCCCCGCTGCCCTTTTTCTGCAAAATTGATAACGTGACTCATTTGACTTAGACTTCTCTTCATTGATCCTTTTTGGATGACTCCCGCAAGGAAATTGAAACCTGCTCAATAACAAAACTTTTGCCTTAAGCCTATTTTTTTTAAATATTTATTTACACCCCCATCTGGGCCAATATATAAAATGCTGTCAATCATTACATAGTTTCCTTTAGTCATTATCCTAATAACTAACCTTCTTTTTAAAATAACCTAGAAATTAAACATCAGGGAAAATTACAAACTGTCAATTCAGTAAAACGTCTTCTGAAATTTAGTCCTTGGCCTTTTAGAGGGAGATTGGCCAGAGAGAGAGTGCTGTTTTTGGCAAAACAACAATAGAATTTTTGGAGTCAGTTGCCAAGCAGCGCAGAAGGTTTTGATTTATGATGTCTTCCTGCTGGCAGCTTGTTGCAATTAGTGATCTAGTTGAGGGCTTTGGCAGTCTAGCAGTGCTATATTGTCTTTTCTAAATCAGTAATGTAATCCCAGTTTTTGTTTTTTTGTTCCCTGGAATCCTGGTGATACATTACATCTCACTTGTTTCATACGTGACTTTGCTCTCGGCTCTCCTCACTCACAGCCTTCTTTTTCTTCTCTCAGCGATGATGTCATTTGTCGTGTATGCACATCTCTTCCCATTTTTTTTTTCTGCCGGTCTCAGACTCTTCTCTTCTCTTCTCTTCTCTTCGTATCCCTTTGACTTTCTTAAACGTGACGTTGAGCTTTCTGCTTTTGAGACATGCCATCTTTCTGACAAGTACCGGTGACTGAGTGCGTAGGGTAGTTATATTTGGACAAAGGACATACAGACAGCCTGCTTTTTAATTCCTGAATTTAGGTCAGGAGGAGGAAAGCTGTAGAGATAAAACAAATTCATAAATGGATCACTCAGTCAGCTGTGTCTTATTTGTTGAAAAGCACAACGCCTGCTGTGGTCGTATTAAGCTTTGATTCCAGTCTGTTACCCACAGATGTCGGATGGTGAACTTTGTTTTAATGACTGACGTCAGAGGTAACAATGAAAATATTCTTCACTCACTGATGCCATCATGGTGTTCTTGAATTGTCACTCAGTATAAGATTGATGACTTTTTCCTTCTCATAATCCCATCTGACATTTTTTAAATTGGCAAATCTGTGCTATTGAGTAGGATAAAGCAATGTATTTCTTGTCAACCTAAAAAAGAAATTGTCTGTCATTATAATTACAAGCAATGTTTTTTCCTCAGACTCATCTTTCGATTTTATTTTTAATTCAATAGATTGTTAATTCTATGAAATGTAAAAGTTCTTGGAGCCCCAAGTAACTTTAGACTGCACCTTAAGGTGTATTTAGTCAGTCCACACCAAAACCCACACAATTTAAAGATTGAACTAAAGCTGCAACGATTAGTCAATAATCGGCAAGTGGATCGACAGAAAATAATCAGCGACGATTTTTAATGAAATTACAGTTTAGTCCTCTTCAATAACAAATGCAAAAAATGCACAAATTCCAGAGTTTGAACTGAATATTCAATAATACATAAGTATTAGAAGGCCTTTTTTTTTGCTTGATGAAACAACAATAATAATCAATCGTCAAATGTATTGCTTTATTAATTTCTTTCACAGATTTAATTATTGTTTCAGTTCATGTCCATAAAAGGGGAGATTTATTCACTTGTGTAATTTAAAAAAAGTTTTTTTTCAAACCCTTCCCATTTGCAAGAATAAAAGCAGTGCCTTTTTTTTTATTTATTTTTTTAAGGTCTCAAGAGCTTTGTAAGTGCTTTTAACTCCTAACAGTTTTTATAAATAAATGGTATTCTACTATCCAAACCTGTTTGCAAATGAACATGATAGTATGAGGTTAAAGTCTTGATTTTGTGTCTCTGGCAGGTGTTTGGGGCAGTCAGGTGGTGGTGCCTCAGAGGGTGAATGCTGTGCTGGGGAAGAATGTGACATTAGAGTGCAGAGTGGAGGTGGGCACAAACCTTACTCTCACTCAGAGTTCCTGGGAGCGCCGTCTGCCTACAGGCTCTGTCACAGTGGCGGTCTACAACCCACGGTATGGCATCTCTATCCCTCCAGAGTTTATTCATCGCTTGCATTTTCGCTCACCTTCGTCGCATGATGCCACAATTGTCCTGGGAAACGTAGGCTTCGCTGACGTTGGGATCTATACCTGTAAAGTTGCCACATTTCCTCTAGGAAACACTCAAGCCTCCACTACTGTCAGTGTACTCGGTAAGTATGTATATTTACACGCATGTATGTTCTTCTATGTAACAAGACTCGTAGGTAAAGTCAGGTACAGCTGAAATAGTTAGGCAGTTAATCAATTACGTGATTGAATATGGAGTATTTATCAAATCTGTATAAACTATGGATAATTGCAGGGGTTAAGTCTGCTTTGACATTAGCTTAATATTTTGAAACATTCCAACGCTGTGATTAATTGGAAGTGCAAATACCTCAGAAGAGTCTAAAAAAAAAAAATGAATGTGCCAACTCTTTTTATTTGTTTCCCTTTTTCTTTGCTCCCTGTCTTACAGTTGAGCCGAAAGTCTACGTGTCTGCAGGTTCAACTGCCCTGATCGACGGTGGCAATGATACTGTGGTGGCCACCTGTATTGCTGAGCGGGCCCGGCCCCCTGCTGAGGTGTCCTGGGAGTCCAACCTTTTTGGCCAGTCAGAAGTGCAGCTATTTGACGAAGCCAACGGCACAACCAGCACACAAGTGAGCTACCTCTGGCAGCCCACACGTCACGTCCAGGGCCACACACTCACCTGTGTGGTCCGCCACCCGGCCCTGCAGAGTGACTTCAGGATCCCCTACCAGCTCAATGTGCAGTGTGGGTGCCTTATGAGTGGCTATTTGGGGTAACATATGAACAGCTGACAGAGGGCCTTTAAAGTAAATATGTAGATTTAAGATTATGTGCTGTGGTAAGATTTATTAGGGCATTTTTAGGCCAGAATAAACATGCAGGCCTAACCTGAGTACATTAAACGATGCCGTAGAGTCTACATAATCCTAAAATGAAGGGAATCTTTTAGGCCCAAATGAAGGCTACCATCTGTCAATTGAAGGGGAACAAGTATTGCTTTCTTTTACTTTCCTTGAACAGTTAAAGCTACATTGTGTAACGTTTGAAGTTGTTCATTATCAAAATCTGTGTTTCCCGTTCACAAACTTGTCCTATTTTTTTTTTTTAATGAATATTGACCACCACCATCAATTTCAAGTATTCCTATTGGCTCGAAATTTTACATTTGCGCTTGCATGAACTGGGATAGACTCTCCATAGTCCTGCTGCGTCTGGAAATACAATAGCCGGTAAGGGACATAAAGGCTTTACTGCTCCGTCTTTTGCATTTTTGACTCACAGCTGCTGCTAATGGGTATCGTCACTTCCTGTCCCCGGCAGAAGGAAACTCAGAGAACCACACGTATTCAAAATCAAAATTTCGGGAACAGGAGTCTTGTTCTTTGCCCAGAAAAAGAAAACAGTTATTGAACAGAACAAGAGACTGGCGTCATCATAAATAAGCGTTAACATTGGAGCTGCTTTGGACGCAAGCACCAAATTCCAACTAGTTCATAATCCTCTGGACCGCTGAAGTCTTTGTCCTTCTACTTTCCATTGGGTGGCGCGCATGCCCGCTCAAGGTGTGAAGCGCCTCCATGGCTGATAGACGGCCTTTTGTACACTTTCGCTTTTTGAAGTGCGACGGCTACCGTAGCTGTAATATGTACTTTGTACTGCATGGCGAGAGAGAGTTGATTGCGATATATGATCTCAACGCTATCTGGGAGAAATTCTTACTCAATGTAGCTTTAAACGCTATTGAGAGGAAAGTACAGGCGGACAATCTTAAAAATAAAACTATTTAATTTTCAAAGGTAGTTAGTTGATGATGCCTGGCCTTGTCAGTGTTGACGTTTGATTTATTTAAAGCACTTCAACAGCAGTTCCCTTTTAAAAACAGCTGAATTGACAGAGCTCAAAATTAAGGATGACCCATGCATGTTCCTTACAGGTATTAATCATGGTTTAAGGGAGGCTGTTCTTGGTTCCTTTTTTTTTTTTTAAGACATGTCCGTGTATGCCCCTGAACTGTCAAAAGTGAAAATGTCTGTCAGTAAGCCCCCATAGATGTTAGAGCACATGTCTGTACATTGGGGGGGCACAGGTGTCTGCAGAGCAGCTGCGAATGGACTGGTGAAAGGGGTCAAATTACCCCCTTGAATTTTTGTTAGGGCAGATGCATTTAGCTGATAGTGGCTACAAAGGTTTTATTCAATGTATGACACAGCAGAAAAGAAACCAAAAAATAACACATTTATGTAGCTTAAAAAAAACATGAATCTGGACCCCCAGCTGGGGAATGATGTTGATTTTGTTTAAAATTGCAAAAACCATCATCATATGGCGAGTCATGACTCTCTGTTTGCTATACTTTTTCATAGATTTCAAAACACCTTAACGCCTATTTGAAGGACACAGGCTCATGTCTCGAGGCCATGGCTGAACTCAGTCTCCCTATGATGCTGCACACAAACCATGCAAACGGTCCTCTTGCATATGTTTGCTGATGTAAAGCAGAGTTTCTGCTACAATTATCAATACAACACAGCAGAAATATTTTAAATATATGAAAATTGACCTTAGAGTATACCATGTACCTTGTCATGGTAAACACAGAAATGGACAGTCTGTGCAGTTGAACACAGTTTTCTAAGGTTGTTTAAGAGTGGCCAGTTTTAAATGATATCTAAATTATTTGAGTTTTGTTTCTCTCTCTCTCTCTCTCTGTAGTTGCTCCTGATATCTCCGTTGTGGGCTATGATGGAGACTGGTATGTGGGTCGGGAAAATGTTCAAATGACGTGCAAAGCCAACGCAAACCCACCGGCTAATCACTTCAGATGGATCAGGTGGGTGTGTCTGTGTGGATGACATTTTTTCCTTTTTGCTTATGAGTTAATCCAATCGACCTAAAAACTTTTCCCAAAAATATTAGCTTAAGTATTAAGATTAATTGTTTAGATCTTTAGCTAAAGCGCTGAGTTTTAGCTTGGCTGCTCAGTAAACCTAAAATGCAGTTTTTAGACTTCTGTAGGCTGAATCGAAGATTAGTAACTGAAGGGTAATGTTAGCTTAACTTTCCAAATATTTTTAAATATATTTTACTCATCCAAAACCTTCAAATCATGTCTCATATTTTATACATAAAATGTCATGTCCATGGTTACATAACAGCATAGTTGTTGTAGGTGTGTCTAAATGTTTGCGTCTCTTGTGCATCATAGATTGGACAGTGAAATGCCAGAAGGGGTGGAAGTAATAAACAGCACTTTGCTCTTCCTGCGTCCCCTCCAGCGGAATGACTCTGGAGTTTACAGGTGTGAGGTTGCCAATGACATCAACCTCCGCAGTCGGGATGTGCGCATTCTCATACAAGGTGAGTTGAGTTTACACACCGGAACACAGCTGACTCCTATTGCCCTCAGAAAGCAAGTCATAGAGGGTATCACTGCCTGTGACATTGTCCTTCAAGCTGAAATATGACACTGTATCACTCTCACCCAGTCTATACATACTGACAGTCCAAGCATTTACCCTTGGTTAAGTGTGTTGGCACTGATAACATTTGACCTTTTACATTAAGTCTTAATTGCATGGTGATTAGCCTTGATTAACATTAGGTCTCCAGATGTTCAAAAGGGGAGTTCCTGGGCCAAACAGCTGCAAATATTTAAGATCACTTTGAGTGCAGTGCACTGCTTCTGCTCTGTCCTCTTGGCTTGGCATTTAAGTGTCTCACTGTTGTGTATGATAAGCATGTCCTCTGGTTTCACAAAATATTTTTTGTCGGTGGAAGCTCTCTTCCTGAAAGAAGTTCTAATTATGATGTGTTTTCTTTTACATCTCTCTCGCTTCCTTTCTGTGTTTCTTTTATTTCTGCATGTGTCATGCAGTAAGAGGGAAAAAGCCTGCAGCCTTACTGTGAGATGATGTCCCAGATCCATAAAACATTAACTAGTTCTTTTCAACTCCTATTTATTATTTATCATCCATATTTCATTTTCCTTTGAGAGGACCTGTACGGGTGTGCAAAGCTTACACATGTTGGTGTACTCTTTGTTGTATGTGTTGCTGTCGGTGTGCTCACATGTGTCAGTTCACTGCCTCTGCATGAAGTTGTACGATTCATATACTTTGAGCCTACAAAACGTTGGGGTTCATGTCATCTCTCCGATGTGAGTCTTTTCCTCACATCTGGCCTGGCACAGAGTTTAAAGTGGCAGAGCAATTTTGCGGCCCCATTTAAAGCTTTTAGACTCAGATTCTTTCCATTACTTTAGCTCAGTCTGATTATGGCTTTTGGCTTTTCTGTTTTGTGGGCCTATTCCAGTTCAGGTTTGGGTTACTAATGATGGCATGGAGAAATGGTGGCAATGCATCATTATACATAGAAGGTTTTCAAATCTTTTAAGCCACTCATCATTTTTAAGGCCGTTGTTAGCCTAAAGGAAAAAGCCAAATAAACTGCAGTGACTTCCACAAAGGTAATGTTAATCTCCGCTAATGTGAGAGAAGAGTTTCTAGGCTCTTGGCCACCCAGTGAGTGTGGATAGAAATAAATAAATATAAAAATATATTTTAAACCAATTTCCTTTTCTATTTGTACACAGGCCCAATATGTCAGTGTTAAGTCCATGTGCATACTGTGACCCCAGGATCCTGGCCACAAGGTTGAGAAACTCTTGTTTAAGGGGGTTGTAGTCACCCAACAATTATTAATTTGATTTATATTGGAATTTGACAGTTGCAGAAATCAGGGAGTTTAAGGGTGTCA
Organism: Etheostoma cragini; assembly: GCF_013103735.1. Classification (NCBI taxonomy): domain Eukaryota; kingdom Metazoa; phylum Chordata; class Actinopteri; order Perciformes; family Percidae; genus Etheostoma; species Etheostoma cragini. The sequence continues at coordinate 10,116,495 of NC_048419.1, read as the reverse complement.
CGTAGGTAAACAGCCCAGAACTCTTGACAACAAAGCAAGAAATTAATTTCTCACCTCTTAGAAAGCTGTGCTCATTAAGTCTTACAGGTGGGGGTGTTTAAAACCATCCCTGGCTGTTGCTACAATACACTTGAAACTAAATTGACATACTGGGGAAGGCGAAGTCACCCACTGTGCCAAGTAGCCTAATTGTAAATATGGCAAGCCACCAAGGAAATACCCTACTAAAGTACTATAATACCAATTTGACAAGCGACTAGCAGTTTGAAGCCTCTGTAGGTCAAACAAACTGTAGCCTTCCTCAACAACACTGTAAGTGATTATAATAGCAGAAAAGCCAACAGCAAACACACAGACTGAAGGAGTACTGTAGAATTTCAATCAAAGCATTTTTTGTTGTTTACACCCTGTTAGGTTCTTGTTGTGGTTACCCCGAAATTCAGTCATTCAAGTTCCTTTGTTTGTTACTTGTGTAAAATATACTCCATTAAGTAGTCATCCATTTCTTCAGTAGCTTTAGTTGACCCTTCCTCAGCCTCAACATTTCCAGGGATATTTGTTTTTCAAGTATATTCATGCCAAGTACAGAAAATTGACTGTAAAATGGTCCTTAAATTCCTGAAACTGTACTCAAATAAGATTGTGTTAGCAAGAAACACAAATGCTAATGCGGAACAGTCTGTAAAATATTTGTATTACATGGGAATTGTTAAATCATTGAACTGATGACCACATAGCCTGCTTTGACCAGAGAATATATTTACATATATACATTTTGGAAAGATTTAAATGGGAAGTGATTTACTTATTTGAGCCATTTCATCTGTTATTACTAAACTCCGACTAGTGGGATTTGTCTTGAGAGAATATTGGATACTGCTATGGTGTAGTGGCTAATAAAAAATAAATAAATAAAAAAAATAAAAAAAAACCTTGCCAGGGATGTACTGCAGTATTTTGTCATTGTGGTCTTTTTTCTTTTTTTAAATGGAAGCACTTTTTAGGACCTACTAATGACATACTTTGTCAGTTGTCCTTCATCTAATATGTCAAATATGTCAGACCATTATACCAAATAGATGTGTATGTTTTACTCACAAATCATTATCCAATCAATGAAAACTACAACCTCGAGCTTTGAGGAATTGGCAATGCAAACGTGAGGCTGCTACGAGTATGTGCTCCATAGTTTAGCATCTGTGGTAGTTTAGTTGATGTTTTAGTCAACCTATCGCTACTTAGTAAATTGCTGATGTAGTTGGCAATGACATTCTCTGCTTTCTCTGTCTGTTCATCTCTCCCCTCCACCCTCTACTCCCCTCTCACGCTCCTTCCCTCCATTAGATCCTCCCACCATGCCTTCCACCATTACTGCTCCTGTCCTAACTGGCTCTGCCTCCTCCACCTTAGTTGATGATAAGGGCCATGTTCTTCTCAGCTCCCCCACACTTGAAGCCCTACCTGAGAGTAATCTTGGTTCCATAGTGGGTGGGGCTGTGGGCGGGGCCTTGTTCCTGCTACTGCTGCTCTCTCTGGTTGGCGTGTGTTACCTACGGAAACCGCAAACCTTCCACGGCAACTACTACACCAAGCAGTACCTGGGCCCCAATGACCTCCAGAAAGCCCCCACACAGCATGAGCTCCACCCTACCAAAGCTGGCAGCAGCTCCCACCATCAAGACCACGACCGAGAGGAGTGGGGCGACCGCCAGCTCAAACTTGAGCGTGACCGTCGTCACCGTAGCAACTACGACGGAGAGGAGTATCCCTCTAATGGCTACACTAGGGCAATGAGGGAGAGCAGTCACCACAGCCATCAGCAGAATCACCATTGTGAACACGCACAGTATTCTAGTCCAAAGCAGGCCAGATGTGCTAAATACCCTCACTCACCTAAACCACAGGGAAACGGCTCCCCCTACCTCTCAGATGACTGCTACGATAGTGGGCCAGAGGGCGACTATGTCTCTCACAAAGACGGGTCTGTCATCTCACGTAGGGAGTGGTACGTTTGACAAGCTACCTGTTCCTCCTGGAGCAAAGATACAACAGAAATCAGAAGGTTTCATTTATCAAATTAGGAACAAACGCATCATTTCTCTTTTGTACACACATGCACACTTCTACTAATTTCAATTCTGTAGTTCCCTGGTTTTGTTCAAGCGTCCTGGTTGACACTTGGGACATGTTTCTGTTCTCGATGTAGACAGACTGTGGACTGCACTGCCACTTTACAGTCAACATCTACACGCCTACGGAAGTCGACATGTCACTAGTTTGTGTGTAGACACTAACGATCATGGTGTATGTATGTGCTGTCTCTGCCTTACTACATAGATTGCCAATGTATTTAGCATCACTTATGTCTTTCAGTTGATTTGAAGCACTGGAGGCTCGCAGATCACATATGGTTCAAGTCAGCCTTCTCGGGCTATGACACTTGCTGACATTGTATTTGTATGTGTGATGGCCTACACCGATTTTGTTTAAAAGACTTCTGACCTCTCAATACGATTGCTAATATTCAAGAATGGTACAAAACCCATGACGGAAAGTAAATTCAGAGGGTTATGGGTACTTTTTCCAAATATCAGTAGGACTCAGTAGTGGCATGTAGGCTAATTGAAAAAAATGAATTATCCCACCCACAAGTCAGAATCACTTAAAGACTCATCTCTCTACACTGATTCATAGTCATAAAATGCGTTGCACTGCCTTTTGCAAAACTTTATAATAGACAACCACATTATTTGTTTTCTACTAAAGACGTATAGCTGTTATATAACTTACAATGAGGGGAGGCTTGGGGGCTTGACAACCGACGTCCTAATAATGTCCTTAACACTGATGGCTTAGAGTGGGGAACCTTAAGAGCTTTTTTTTTCAAAAAATATTCTTTGGGGGCCTTTAGTAGACAGGGCAGCTGTAGACAGGAAGGGGTGGGGGGGAGACATGCAGCAAATGGCTGCAGCTCGGGCTTGATCCCTGAGCCGCTGCATATGGGCACCCGTTCTACCAGGTGAGCTACCCAGGTGCCCTCCTGAGAACGTTTCTTCTTTATGACCTTGGCTCATCTTTTGTTCCCGGGAGGGAGGAGAAGACCCTGTATGTGGGAGGCACCTGCAATGGATCAACAGACTGGGTTTTTCAAAGAGTCAAGCCTCAATATGCAAATTTGCTACAAAAGTCTGCAAGTTAGATAAGCTGGAACAATATTCCTTCTGTGAACATTTGTGTAGTTATTTTTTATTTTTTTATTTTGGGAAGAGTTACAAGTTGGTTGTCCTCTTGAGGTAGTCACAAAACCATTCTACTGTTGTCTGCCAGATGGTAATGGATGTGTTTGAGAGTTTGAACTCTGGCACTAACCCAAGCCTCTTGGAAATTCGAGAGCGCTATCAGCAGTGACATTGTTGAAAGCACGCGACTGTATGGCAGCCATACGCCGGCCCCTAGTCACAGTATTTATGTTGTACAAAGAACTCATTCAAAAGTGCAACCCGTTGTACTAATTTTACTACTTTGGCTTATTCTTGCATATCCATGTGTGCAACTGCACACTAATCATGTTCACCAGTTGTTGTTTTTTATAAGAATTTATTATAGTTACCAGTATTACGAAGGTAAAATAATACATTATGTAGACAAATCAGGTCATCTGTGATGGATGTGCTGTCACTGTCTCCTGTGGTTATCAAAGCCACGGCGCAGCGCTTAATCGCCGCATGAGACAGACGATATCGTGTTGCACTGATCATTAAAGTGTTCATTCATAATTATTCTTTGAATATCTGTAAAACATTTTTTTCTCAAATTAAGTTCTGGCTGGGTCTACGACTGACTCTGTATTCATATGTAACCAGTCACATTTTATTGCTAATTAAGACTCTTGTACGTCACGGGACTTACCAAGTACTGCGATTGAACTGAGGAATTTACATGTCCGTGTCACTGGGCTGTGGCCCCAATAGTTCAGGTGTTGGATAAAGCTACTTTAGATTTGAAGATACATTTCCGTTTTTGTATGTGATCAAATACACAGATACAATCTTTTGGCACATGCACCTATTTACTAAACCGCATGGAGGAGATCTAATAATTTCTTTCATGTACACTAGTGTCTGTGATTACATGCCAACTTTAGTAGTATGGTCACCTATACAATATTTGCTGCAAGATGCCAAATATTTGTTGAACTTGTATGTATAAATATGATGACAGTTGCACATAAGTATTTCAGACTATCTAACAAATGATTATAAGCTTAGAAAATGTATCACTGTTGTATACAGGGTCTTGTAGCCTGAAATAGAAGTGAAAAGATGCTTTAGGCCACTTTAATATTACAGTAACAGTCGTCAAAATGGGAAATAGTTATATTGTTATGAACCCTCACTACTTTTTTGTCAGTGTGAATTTCGTGCAGTGACTAGGCTGCAATTCTCATAGTGAGATAAGATGGTGTGCCACTGTAACTTGCAAGCAGAGAAAATGACCCCTATACTGCAGTTTGTGTTGTTTCAAACCATGTGTAGTACACCATTCCAATAAGTACCTTAAGTTTTAGTTTACTCGCAATTACATTAACATAATTCCTCAATTACTACTAGTGGTGTACAGAACGTTTCGGCATCTGTTGCCTAATACACTCTAGATATTCTACAGAACACTCTTTCTTTGGTAGAATGTAGTTCTAATGGAAAAAAAATCACCCAAAGAAACGAGAACAGTGTTTCTGGAAAATGTCTTTAATGCAGTGAGTCAACGTCATGAGCTCCACAAACCAACAAAATGTCTATCCACTTTTTATGTACTGAGGTGGACGTTGAAATCTGTGTAAATTTGAAAAAACTGGGTTAATCTAAAACTATTTGCATTATTACATACCGCTTCATGTAAGTGGAAACATGTTTCTTAGTCGTTTGGGTGAACCAACCCTTTAATGGGAGTGCCCAAACTGAAGTGTACAGGTGTCAATTTGTGAACCAGAAAACCTCATTTAGACTGAATTTAAAAAGGTTTTGGTGCTGGGCGTTCTGCCGATGCCTATTCTTTCTGCCTTTCTGGTCACTTTATCAGAGAATAACAGTAAGCACGGCAGCCTAACCCCTTCTTGTGTTTGCTTCTATGCACTAAGACGGAAATTCCACTAATCAATACACACTTTGCTTTACTCGTCAGTTTGCATCCTGGATTAATGAAGTTCTTTTGTACTGTGACATTTTGTATTAGATCAGTCATCAATATATTTACCTTGAGAAATGTCCTTCACTTTGGGTAGAGAGATACAACTAGTGCCTTAGATACATAGACGAAATGTTCATGTTTTTTCATTGTTAACTTATGAATCTAAGAATCTGTTTTGTTCTGTGAAATTTATTTGTTGCCTTTTGTTTTCTACATACTGTGTCAGAGGACTCAGTAGTGCCATATCATAAATCCTTTTCTGCCCCGGTTATTATGACCGTTAATGAAGCAGTGTATTTGCAAACCTAGAGGCATTAAAAACACACGAACAAAAAGACAAAGCTTAAATGAATTTTGATGTGGAATTAGTTCTACTTCACAGGTCAGGGGTTTATGAATTCTGTAGAATCACTGTTGTTCAAAGAGGTGAAGAATTAACTTCAGTCTCACATTGTCAATGAAATGCACCTTGTTGTCATGTTTTTTTGTGTGTGTGTGTATATAAAGAAGAAATTGTAGGTTTCTGGAAGGAAAAAAAATATTTATGTCTGTGACAACAGTGAAGCGTTATTTTGTCAATCTTTTTGAGATACTTTGATAGTTCATTAAAGCACCTTAGCACCTGTGACTTATTTCCTCTGGAGGTTTTTTGAGCTTGCAATTACTCACACTGCTCACTCTGTCTCTTTGTGCTACTATAAATGACATCATCTCTAGCTCCCTAATGCTGCATACCCCCCCTCCCGCCAACCCAACCCAGTGCGCACATGTGTGGTGCCGCACATGATGTAATCCCTCACTTCACCATATCTTCATTACCCTTTAGTAGCCGAGAATGATGTAATATTGAGCTGTTCCTCTCTGCTGGCATTTCCACTGTGAGGGGAGACCCGGCACCTCCTCTGCTCCCTCTTCACCAGTCCTAGTTTGCTTTGTTTCAGGGCAGAAAGGCCCTTGTGCTCCCCTACAGCTTGTCTCCTTTTGTGAACCCCCCGTGCCCCCCTCCCCCCCACCGTGTCTTTCTCCTGTTGTCTACCAGCCGGTAAAATTAAACACTGAGTGTTTATGTCTGGCCCAAAGTCCCCACTCACTAGCCCATTGACTGTCCCCATGGCAACAAGCTCATCAGAGCTCCTGATGGAGGCTGTCTTCCTAAAAGCTCTACCTGGCCACAGAAAGCAGAGGGAGATAAGGGGGGGGGGGCTGGCTGCCTGTATGAAACTGAGAGTTTAACTGTGCTGCTGTGGAAGGCAGAGCTAGAAAAGGAGAATTAGCTACTGGAATTGAAAATGGCTTATTGTACCCCGCTGCACCACAGAGAGCTCCTCTGGCTATAAGGACAAATACCGCTGATGTCACCTTGACACTGTTAAGCTTGGACTCCAAGTCCTCAAGACCACACTTTACCCCCCAAAAAAAAAAAAATCTTTGTTTGCCTGACCTCTGCCTTCTGTCGATCTTATCACGGTCACAGCAGTTGTCACTCTGACCTTGAAACAGTGTACAGATCCATGGCGGAGCTTTCAAGGAGGAGCAGCTCGGTAGGAGTAATGATGTCAGCCAGACTTGGTTGAATTAGCTTGAGACACTCGTGTAGAAGATCAGTGGGTTTGCTTTTTGCCTGCAAGACAACAGTTTCCAAGGATACTTTTCACAACACACAAAGGAGGGAGCAAACGTCTAAGGCAACGTAGAGAGATGCAGCACTGACGCTTGTGGAAGAGAGACTTTGATATTAACTCCCTGGCATAGGTGGGATCAAATTGTCCCCAGCATTGAGCTGAAAATATTAACATAGATATCAGAGAGGAAAATGACACACCACCTACTGCTCTAACCTTTCGTCTCTGCTATTACACCGGCATCTGCTCCCTGCAGGGACTGTTGTCTGGGCAACATGACCCTTGACCCTGCTAAAGGTTTAAGAGGGGGGGGGGGGGGGGGGTTGTCTTGCCATCACTCCCTAACTTCTCTTCACACCACCAAGGTGTGTTGTGTTTAATTCTTGACGATCCCGTCTGCTACTGACCTCGCCGAGTATCAGCGTGCACTTTTCCTGGCCTCGCAGTGTGCGCGTCTGTCTGTCTGTGTGTCTTTGTGATAAAGTGCTGAAGTCGGAGAGAGAGACAGACAGAGCCTTGCGCTGGAGTCGGATCCCAGTGTGGGGACAGTTGATCCACCACTAATCCCAGCCTCTCCAGAATGGATATTTGAACCAATGAAATGTTCAAATGAGAGAATAACATTTTAACAGTAACAAAACATGCATAATAAATATATTCAAGCCTACAATTCTCCCACATAACTCCAGTATGAAAAAACCCTTTGAGCTCCCAAGGTGCTCCATGCATTGTGGGTTTAAAGCACTTTTTTTTTTTTCATTGTCACATTATGAATGTCTGTGAAAATGTCTGTCACCAGGCATTAAAGCAGGCAGCTTGATAAAGTGCATTTTTAAAGGCTTTTAGATCAACTCAAGAGGCTCTTGTCATAGTTCAGCAACCATTGAAGGTAATCGAATGGTTATCTGTTAAGAGGACAGCATGGAGAGGGGAGAGGGGGAAGGGAAGAACGGAGGAAGAAGTGGCTTTCAGGGGTGAGCTCAGAAGTCCAAGCTTGTTCAATCTGCTTCATAATTGATCTGTTATTTAGGATTCTCATCTCAGCACGCTATTGATTTCTTTTTCCACTTCAACAGCTAAATCAACTGGAATTGATTATTAAACACACTATGCTTTTTCCCACCCCTGTCACCTTTTTGTCCTTCATTTCCTGTGTCCCACAATCACAATTTTACACAATACCGCTGATTTGCCAAAATGTGCTGCTCTGTGGGTTTAATTCATCGTAATCACAATTAATCCTAATCCTCTCAGTGGACAACATGGGGCGCATGCAAGCATATGGTTAAACAAAGCTTATTCAGCAGACATTACAACAGCAACTCAAAGACAGGAAAGACCATGTGGAGACATGGATGGATGGATGGAGGTGAACGTGTAAAGTCAATAATTAGAAAGCTGACTGATCAACTCCAATATATCCAGGCACAGCGAACGCTCAGGTTCAAGCAAGCTTGCAAAAATAATTGTTAGACAAGTTGACTGTGAAAGGCAATTTGTCTGTTGCCATTTCTAACAGAAACCTAAATAATTCCGATAACAACCAAGTTTAGAGTTCAATTACGCTTTACTTTTACGTTCCTTTTTTGGCATCCGCGTACGTGCATCCCCCTCGTTTCCTCTCCAGATTAACAAGGAGGGCCGTCTCTGAGGACAGGAGTCACAGTGACACTCATTTGTACATCTCAGAACAAACTGTGCCCCGGCCCCTGCAGCTCATTCCGAACTCTGCAGCTCCACTTATCTTCAACTTCCCCAAGTTCTGTCATACTACATCGCTCCTTTGCTCTCTTCACTGTTACCAGTTGCTGCCTGCATTCGCTTCCAGACACTAGTACTTGCAAACAGCGCCACGAAGGGATCAGCCCCAGCTTACATCCAGGACATAGTCAAACCCTATACCCCAACCCGCCCACTCCGCTCTGCATCAGCCGACCTGCTCGCTGCACCCCTCACAGCAAGGGAGAACTAATCACTCAACAAGGTCCGACTGTTGTTTACACTCCTGGCCCCCAGAAGGTGGAATGAGCTCCCTATTGACATCAGGATGGCCGAAAGCCAACGCATCTTCCACCGAAGGCTAAAAACACATCTCTTCCGACTACACTTCGGATAAACACGAAGAAGGAAAAGAGAGGGAGGGAAATAAATCTTGAAATTGCACTTTCACATGTCACTTTGTAGTTTTGCTCATTTTCAGTTAATGTACTTGTGCTTGCTACTTGTTGTCTATAGTTTGCACTTTCAGGGTTGGAAGCACTTAATTGGAAGTCGCTTCGGATAAAAGCGCCAGCTTAATGACATGTAATGGTTAAGAAAACTACATGTTGCAGGTTTAACATTCAAAAATGTCAAGCCTCAGAAACACACACACACACACACACACCCTCTCAAAACAAAGCTACAAAATTAACAACATCAACTCATTACTTGCCGGCCTGGCCTGCTTATGCTATGATTTAAAGGAGAATTCCGGGCGATTTCAACATGTAGCTTTTTTTTTTTTGTTAAATGTGTAGTGCTGTCAGTAGAGAGAAAAATGAAAACAATCGGTGTGGTCTACACCCTGTAAACCTCCTGCTAGTGTTAGCAACCAACAGGCTTAAAGAAGGCAAGTTTTAAACTTGTTTGTGGTCTCTAAACATGCTCAGAATGTCATTACAAGTGCCTACCCATGTGCAGTGATTCCTTCTTACTTACAATATTTATTCACACGTCATCATTATATATTTAAACACAATTTCCTGAGGTACAATGATCATATACAGGCCTTTTACAACTTTTCCACCTTTCTGTCACATCTGCTGCAGCCAGATTCACTGTGTTCCTTTGGTAGGAATCACTGCACATGGGTAGGCACTTGTAATGACATTTTGAACATGTTTAGAGGCTAAAAACAATTTTAAAACTTGCCCTGTTTGAGCCTGTTGGGTGCTAACTTTAGCAAAAGGATAACTTGGTGTAGTCAGCACCGATTGGTTTGGTTTTCCTCTCTACTGACAGCACTCCAAATTTACGAACAACAGAGCTACGTGTTGGAATCAACCCAAATTCTCCTTCAATGCCCCTTTGAATGAACACCCCTGACTGTGTTTACATAAAACCTTATCATTTGCAACACTGTTTGACTCTGTCTGTTGAGCTGCCTCATGTGCATGTTATAGTGTTTGTGCTCTCTTTTCTCTGTCTCAGACCAGTCTCAGGTGAAGAGGTCAAACTCCATCGTTGTGGCCGGAGCTGTAATGGGCGCAGTCCTCGCTCTCTTCCTCATCGCCGTCTTCTTCATCGTGATCCTCACCGCTCGCAAGGCCCCGCCACCAGCTTTCGCTGACAAAGTGTACGTCTGTCAAATAATTCATGCTGCAGAAACATGCTCGTCTGGTTAATTAATGACATGGTACTTTTACTGGGGTTGACTGAAGCCCATCAGAGGGTTCAGGGAGGTGCTCCTCACTCCTGTGGAGAGCGCTGCGGCGGTGTGCACCCTGGAGCAGGGAGGCTGCAGGACAAGGTTGAGGGGTGGCAGATCATTATTGTCTTGGCAGAAAGCCCTTGTCCTATTTTGTTCTGTCTGTTCCTATAGTGCACCAGCGCTCATGTTAATGTAAGTGCTAAGAAGAATAACTTTGGGGTTAAATTATTTACAGAAGGAGCTGTCACACGCCACCACAGTCCTTTGAATGGCAATAAATACTGTGTGTCTGCGTGTGTGTGTGTGTCTCTGTGTCTCTGTGTTTTTGTCTCTGTGTTTTTGTCTCTGTTCTCTCTTGTCTTATCTATGTTGCCTATGTTCTGTATAACTGTGATTAACTGCTTCCATCTAGCATTTATAGGACAACAAAGGTGTAGTTTAAAATGCTGCTGACCAACCAACAACCCCGAGCTACATGCAAATCATTATTATGAACCTGTGGACCATATCTGCAAGGTTGCAGATTGGTCCCCTCATCCATCCCTGTTAGTGTGTCATTGAGCATGCTCGCTCCAGGGGAAACCAGTTACACGCATTAAGCATGTCCCAAGGAAAAAAAAAAAAAGCTACTGTCACTGCTGAACAAATGTCATTCCTGTAGCATTTAACTCAGGGTTCCAAATCCATCCGAAATACAATTTCATGTCAAATGCAAATAAAAATAAGTAAATCATGTATGAAAACAAACTGAGACTAATTGGATATACAAGTTGCAGCCTATAATTGGGAAGTACAAAGCGTAGAGTTGATTAAAAAAAAATAATGTTTAAACATGGATTATTATTGTTCCAGCTAAAAGATTATGAATTACTTTTTCTTTGCTATAATATTCTCTTTCTGAAATCTCATATTTTTTCTCATTGTCCTTACTTAAAGTACTCAGTCAACTTATGAGCAATGGCATATTGTCCTTTGTATAAAAAGAAGAAGAAAAGATTGCATTCTAGTTTCAGTGACAGTGTACACCTCTGACTGAGTTTCAACCGGACTGATTATGTGACAGTGATGATAGGCCACCTTCAGACACTGCTGACTGGCAGAAAACAGCATGATCTGACGGGGGAATACTTTGTGCATGGGTGTGGGCCACGCACCCGCACACTGACAGGACGGAGTATCCAGCCGCGTGTTGGTCTGTGGTCAATGCCACGACAAACTTAGCATCTTAAGTATGACCGTGGCTGGAAGTCCCAGTGGGATAACAAGAGGCGGGGTGGGGGGGTGGACGCAGGACTCGTTCTTCTCCTTCATCACACATGGATGTGAGGGCAGGACAGCATGTCACTGAACAGGAATCTCTTACTGTGTCCCACCCCGGGTATGAAAGAGAAGAGCATCCTCAAGTGATACACAGCGTTAAAGAATCAATTGTATGTCATGACATTATTTTATGAAAGACCAAGGTCAGTTTCTAGGTTTTAGTTTAGTAGTGGAAGGGGATTTCAATCGATGAGAAAACTCCACACTCCGCCCGGCTTTCTGTTGTGAATTTGTAATCCAAGCCCAAGCCAAAATAACCTGGATAATCAGGGGGATTTTCTCAGACAAAGCAGCATTTGAGTCAAAAGGTGTTTCTTCAAGCAGCCCTCCTCTAACTTACTAAATCACTAAACTGGTTCTGTAAAAATGAAATCTCTCTCGTGTCATTCCTTTTTCTCTTTCTCTGAAGGATTGACCTTCCTCCGACACACAAGCCGCCTCCTCCCTACTCTGAGAGAGCACCGGCTGTTCCCCTGGGTGTCCACGCATCACAAGTGGCCTGGCTCTGTCAGGTAAACCCCACTCCCTTTTTAATAACCACTTTAATATCATGGCAGTACATTTCATCTGAATCATCACATATTTAACACTTCACCACAAAGATTAACACACGGTGATCTGATGATGAGTGCTGAGTCACAACAGGAAGTAATAACAACGTAGATACTGGCCAGCATCATTTTCTGTGTTTAATAAGCAGCAGACTTAAAGGCTGTTCTCATTTAATATGTAGGAATAGTTTAATTTTTAATTTGTGTGCTCAGCTCAACTCAAGCTTTCATGAGCCTGTAAGTTTTTGAGACTCACCCAGAAAGAACACTTTTCCAGTTTGTTCTTACTCTTAGCGTGGCTCTCTGACACGAGAAATCATGTGAAGATCAAACTACTGTGTGATAAAAGAGCAGTCACACTATCTTTGATGATTTGTAACCAGCAGACTCGCAGGGCAGACCGCAGTCACGAGCTGACTGACAGACAGCACCCACTGACAACAAGGCCAGCCCCACGAGCAACGCAAAGCCCCACCCAGGAACTCTCCAGGCTGCAGTGGGTGTGTCATCAGAGTGGGACAGACCGGGTGTACATCAACCACCGTGAACACTATGTGTGACAGACATCCTGAACACAGTCCACCAAGCACCTGGCAGTCATTCACTCAAGTGTACAGGCTTCACCTGATTCACTGAGCCATCAATCCAGAGGAGGGAACAGCTGGCACCCTTAGAGGGCAACAGCTCTTTTATTTCACATCGTTAAATGTTATGTGTCTCAAAGGAGTGGTTCAATGTTTTGGGAAATACACTTAATCTTTTTGCTCTAGCTTCATATTGATTGTGCAGACATTAAAGTGGTATCAACCTTCTTTTTTTGACTCTCTACAAAAAGGTTAAAAAGTGCATTTCCCAAAATCTTAAACTATTCCTTCGACTAATTAAAAATAAAAAAAATTCTGTATTCATCAGTATATAGTGTTTGATATCACTTAGGATACCAAAAGGTTGCTTCAGAAATCACATCTCCCTCCTAATCACCTTGTGCACTATACTGTACATGAGGAGAAAACAGCTGAGGGTCATAGTTGAAATCCAAACACTGTTTTCCTTTTTCTTTTATCAGAGAGGGTACCACAAAGCATAAATCCCCGACTCATTCTCAGGCATATCACTAGACCAAACCACGCCAGATCCAAACTGTTTAGATCCACTGAGACCAAATGTACTAACTGCAACACAGACCATGAAGGGATTAATTAAGGTATTTCAGTCCCAGTTCTGTAATTTGCTCTAACGTGATAACACAATGCTTTTTTGGCAGCATAAACTGTATAATTTTTAAATGTGTACATGTTGCCTCTGCGCCACTCAGTGGAATAATGTAGATTTCTAACCTCCTACTAATCAGGGAAAGATGCCAGTACCTTTTAAATAAACTGTAGAAAAAGAATGCACTTGTTATGTGTGAAATATTCAGAATATTTTGTTAGCAAGGAGTCAGCACTGCAACAGATTCACTGGTTGTTGAAGTTGAAGTGGATTACATACTTCATATTGTTATCTGGAGAACTGTTTTGGGCGCCATAACGACATTCCCCCTGAGTAAATAGCATGCTGTAGTTTTTTTAATAATTATTGAAATGAATTTTTATTTCAAACGTGTACGATTTGTACCAGTAACATGATGCTGTGGAAACAGAAGTTGTGTGTTCTCCCTCTGTATAGAGTCAGCCAGCTCTTGATGGTGTTCAATAACCATCTAAAAGTAAACGGGCTGAGAGATGGAAGCTCAGAATCACTACATTTGGAAATAAAGATTTCTTGAGAGAGAGAGAGAGAGAGAGAGAGAGAGAGAGAGAGAGAGAGAGAGAGAGAGAGAGAGAGAGAGAGAGAGAAGAGTTTGAATTGACGTGCTTCTGAGGTACATTTATCACAAGGTCACCGTCACATTTCATCCTCCGGCATTGTCACAGCAGGGAGAAAGAGCTGTTTGTCTTACCAGGATAAACATTTTGGGTAGATGATGCAGTCTTTTGAGGGTTAACATGTCTGTCAGGAGTGATTGATTTCTGTAGATCAGCCAGTGATCAGTGGGTTTCTCCATTCTGTCGTGAAGGGGCGTGGGCTGACACTTTCCAAGAGCAACACCTAGTGGTCAAATATGTCAGTGCAACCTCTGATGGTGAGTGTATTACCACCACTGAATGTGTGTGTGTGTGTGTGTGTGTGTGTGTGTGTATATATATATATAATAAATATGACACTGAAACCCTCTCTGTCCATGAGTAAGTAACTGTATTTGATTAAGAATATAATGTAATGTGGCTAGATATTAGGGTGGAGGAGATAATAAGTCACCGTTGGATCATTCATAATAATTAAGACAAGCCTAATGAAGTTTTGTAAATCAAAAATCATCCGTTACATTGACTAGATGATGTCTGTCACACTGGACTGCAAGTTTAACTGTTAACTGGAAGTCCCGAAAAATCACTGTGACTCTGAATAATTTCTCTGTTAAGGTAACTTAGACAAAATTGTAAATTATGATTAAAGATAACTGTAAAATAAGATTTAAAAGACAATAAACTTGTATTGTCCATCCATGCAATAGGCATATAAAATAATGACTGTGTCCTGGGTGGCAGCCTCCCCATGTTATTATATTTGCCTCAGCCAAATTTGAGTTTTTTACTTTCCTGTTTCTTTAACTTCATGAACTTTATGGGTTTGTTTCACTGTGCCGTTTTACCTACTAGAAGAGTAATATGCATTTTTACAGACTATCTTTTGACATGTCACTGTAGAAAAAGCAAAGGTGTAAATAATAAAATCAATGATGACTGACTTCCATTTAGCTGCTTCAGTTTCGAGGTCCTAGTATTGTTTATTCTGGCTCACTGTCACACTGTCATGACTTAGTGGGACACTTGAACACAACATCTTTAATGTTAGTGACACCTGCACTTATCCTATGAAAGGTCAAAACATCTGTTGTGAGAAAGACCTTTGTTATTAAAGTTAGCAAGAGTAACAGATGCAATTAAGATTTACCGAGCATTTTTAGGAAATAGCCTTTTATTGGGGTGCGGCATAACGATAAATATCAATAGAAAATAACAAATACCTATAGAAATAAGGCTAGATGCAGAAAAAATTGACAACCATAACAGAAAAATATTGTAGCGCAATGTAGGTTCAGCTCTGTCAGGCCTCACTTACAGCATCTTTCTTGTCATGATTACACTTTTATTTTGTTGCACAGTTTACAGTTTCATTAAGTAGCAAACAGAAAAAACTTCACAAATCAGCCAAAAATAGGCAGTAAAAATGATATAAATATTTCTGTTAAGTGATATCAACTCTTACCACGGTAAGCCGTTTAGCCAAATAGCACAAAGGCTCATTTCTCCCCCTCTCTCTATAGCAATTCACATCGTTTTGATATCCAGGTTTGGAGATATCTATCTGCTGCCTCCTTGGCATAATGGAGGTTGTGTTGCTCCCATCTTTGAAAAGTGAACTTCTCTTAATAGGAACCTCTCTTCTCTATACACCTTGCTGTTTTCATAGGGACTACTATCTTCCAAAGAAATAGTCCCCATGAAAATAGTTTTGTTTTTATAATTGAGGTGTACTGACCCTTTTATTTTTTTAATTACATACTGAGCTAATAGTGAAAGACATGTGAAATGACAGTAAATAACTTCAGTTCATTAAGACATGTTAGTATAAATGCAGCTGCGTTTTAAGGTCTGGAACACCATGGTCACCAACAGCTAAACAGCTGCATTGAAATAACTGCACACACTTTATTTGAGGTTTTGTGTAATTTTAAGGTGATGCCTTAGTGCTGTGGTTTTTAGAAACAAACAATGAATGCATATTTGGTTGTTTTGGTTCATGTTGACATGGACTCGTGTCAGCCACCAGTTCCTTTGTGTTCTTGATTCAGATGTAATTTACTTGATCATTCTATTTTCAGGATCTTGACATTGCCATGAAATGCCTAAAACCTAACACTGCACAAAAGACCAAATAGTCTAAATACGGAATTTGAATGGCTTTCCTTTTGCCTTGTTTTTACAGTCACCTCCAACAAACTGCCCCTCAAGCACTTTTCTCTTAGCAAGATGTCAGCGACATGTTGTGTGACTGCTTCATTTAATGATTTGTTTTTAATAAGCGAGACCAGATGAGTCCATTGACTCTCTATTGTCTGATAATGGCAAAAACTATTTAACCAACGTTATTAAATCTGTAGATTGTAGTTTTATCTACTGAAATGTCCTCTAAAGGCCGGTTATGGTGCAACGGGTTCACACAGATTTATGCAGCTGCAACAGGGTGCAGGTTGTGTCATCATGATCATTAGTTATGGCCTTTTAGCATCTTGGTTAGCTCATCTTTTAGGTTTTCCTGCCCACAACTCAAGTGATTTGGTCAACTATTTCCAGACACAGCAAGCATCTGTTTTTAGTTTTGAAAAAACCCACCTTACACTACATGCTCAACACCAAAACAAAACATCTCCAAATTAATGCTAACATTGTTCTGTGTTCTGTCTCCTCCACCCAAAAAACAACCCCATAGATTGTTTGTACAAGCAGGTTGCTACGACAATTTTTTTGTGTCAGTGACCTTTAGCGGTCATAGTAATTATGACGGGGGCAAAGGATGAAGGCAGGGGATAGTACAAAGCAAGTCCACATAGGGAGGAGGTCAGGGTGGATGGACGGGTTGGCCAAAGTAACACAGAACCTTTAACCGGGGGACCGCTGTTTCTTTCCCGTATGAAACCAAAAGTCAACGTAAGTTATGTTACATTCCGTACATGAGTGAAGTTACATGGATAAGTTAAGTTACGTAGCCTATGTAAGTTATCTACTTTACTGAAAATATGTCACAAACATATTTATGTTAACCCAAACCATAATCCTTTCCTAAACCTAACCAAGTCTAATTAAACAGCAACGCTTGACAAGGTTAACAACTTGTTTAAAACCATAACCATTGTGTTTAAGTTTAGGATGTTTTATTAATTAATTTAATTTAGGGTTATGATTAGGTTGGTGTGAAAACATAGGGTAGGGTTAGAGGGTAGGAACAAACAACCTACTGTATGTGGTCATATGGGTTGGAGGACTTGTTGGTTCTCTGTCTGGTTATGTAAAAACTGTTATGTTTACAGCTTGTTCTGCTCCCACCAGACACAAAAAATTAATGAATGCAGCTTTAAACATTTGACTGTGCTTGTAGTTTGTGCTTACTCACCTATTCTGTTAATAGGGAGTCAGTGGTAAGCACAGCACAGCTGGTTGCCCCAGTAGCCAACAGAATTGAAAGTTTAAACCAGCAGTTTAAACGTAAGAGCAGCAATAACGTTGCCTTATTTGCAAAATTAAAAATGCTGCTGCTGGATTATGCCCGTAAGTGGTGTCTTTTTCTGTTAATCCAATTTTAGTTGGAGTTACCCGAGGACAGTTGGAGTAACTCCTGGAGAGACTCTCACTTGTTAAGAGTTATTTTGTTGATGCACTTTGTACCTTTAATCACCAAACTACTGCAACAACAGTAAGTCAGTGTTTGCGCCTGATTAAATGCAATAAGCACAACAAGCCGAGGACAATGGTCTCATTGCTTCTCATGTAAGTCTCTCAAAAATTGTAAGGTGTTGCTGTTAAAAAAGATTTTGCTAAGACAGCAACATTGCAAGTGCAAAGCCCTTAACGTTAATTTATGGCAGGGGATGTTCATGTCAGATTTATTCCATCCGGCTAACAGTACATGATGCTACAAAATGAATGCAATAATAATGCTTCACTGCTTTGTTATGAATAATTCTGTGGCTCAACAGGAACATGGTGCTCACTGGTTGTGAGCTAAAAATAGACCTGTTATTATAGAAAAAAGACACAGTGGTATTCTGTCCCTGTTTGGAGTAGATGACTGTGTGAAGTGGTTATATTAATCGCCGCCCACAAAAAGCAACTCAATAAATAAAATTCTCATACACTTTCACTCTTTCTCCGTGGGTGAATGGCAGCTTTGTTTCAGCTGTCAGGATCAATAAATCTCCCATAAACAAGCATTATGGAGGAGAAATGGAAATTAACTGCCCCTCAAAGCAGCCCCACAGAGGATGTACCATTCCAACATTTTCCAAATTCCTGATCCTCGGTGCTTTCAACACGCAACCCACAAGCTACTTTGACTTGGCTTTCTGTTTGGTGGCGGCAATTGCAGCTGTGGGTGCAGGTTTTGGGCCGGGTGTAGGGACAGGAGAGGGTCTCACTGAATCATACAGACTGAGGCACCTGCAAAGAAACATCAAGAAGAAAATATAGTCACATTTTGTAGAGCACATAAGATAACATTACACAAAGAGCAGGTTACTTACAGGTTTTTGATTCTCTTTACAAAAGCTTTGACCGCTCTAACCATCCTCCTCATCCGCATCTGTCACCAAAATAACATGCTGGTCAGTCCATTCAAAGCATTTCTGTAACTTACTCCTCTTTCTTTGGTATCAGAGAAGTAATTTCATTTCATTATGTTTATACATTATATTACTAGTTTATCATTTCTCTTAATGTGTTGCAGTTTAGTGAAGTATTTTGATTGAAAAAAAAAAAATTGATACTCTCACCTGCTGCTTTTTGTACAACAGAGGAAGGGAGAAAACAGCGATGACAGCTGTTAAACAAAGACAAATAAGGAATGATTTCAGTAATATGGTACAGGTTTATTTTCATTTTTGAACTACAAAATGCTTGGGAATGCTGAAAAGCTAAATTGCTGAACTGGATTACTGGCATGATTGTGTAAAAATAAGAAGGTAGTTAGAAAAGTGGGAATGTTTCAATTAGCACGAATTTCATTGAAATATAGAAAGATATCGATAATTTACTCACCCAAAGGGGAAAAAACTTAAAGCTTCTTGTGAAAATAATGAATAATAGTAGTCGTAGTATAGTATGTTGTAAAAAGTCACAGTATAGAATGTTGCAAAAAAATAATATAATATGTTGAAAAAAGTGATAAAAAAGTCAAAGGTCACTATGTATGTCAAAAAGATCAAAGTATATAAAGTTGAATAAAATAACGGTGTAGTAAGTCAAGAAATCCAAAGCGTATTATTTCAAAAATTATCAAATGTAATATGTAAAAAAAAGTGATAAAAATGACAGTATAGTATGTCCAAAATTGTCATAGTATACTTTGTCCAAAAAGTATAGTATGTTGAAAAAAGTGATGAAAAAAACCATAGAACAGTGTGTTGAAAAAAGTAATAAAAAAACTCATAGAATACAAGTTGGTGGTATGATAAAAAAGTCATAATAAAAGCCATAGTAGCCTGTAGTATGTTGAAAATATGGTTAAAAAGGCATAGCGTACTATTTTAAAAAAAGCTTTGAAAAAAATTAAAGGTCATATGTCGAAAAAGTCCTACTATAGTATGTCCAAAAGTATAGTTGGTAGAAAAATAATAAAAAGTCATAGTATAGTTTGTTAAAGAAAGTCATGAAAAAAATCCTAGTGTATTATGTCTAAAAAAATCATAGTACAGTATGTTTAAAAAAGACATAGTATGTAGAAAAAAAGGAATTCACAAAATATGCTAAATTGAAAACAGTCCCAGCATGGTATTACAAAAAAAACAACGGTCATAGTATAGAATGTTAAAAAAAGGTTAAGAATAGTTGGTCATAGCACAGTATGTTGAAAAAAAATGTTTAAGTCATGGTACAGTATGTCGAAAAATGTAATAAAAATGTCTAGCATGGTCCGTCAAAAAAGTCATGAAAAAGCCATTGGATAGTATGTCGAAAAATCGGGAGAAAGCCATAGTATACAATGTTGAAAAAAGACACTGAAAAGAATGTAGTATGTCAAAAATAGTATGTCAGTATGTGGTATAGTATGTCGTAAAAAGTAATATTATAGTATGTTGGAAAATGATAAAGAGTAATATTGTAGTATGTAAGAGAACTCAAAAAAGTCATATCATAGCATGTTGAAAGTCATTATGTAGTATGTCAAAGAAAATAAGACGTAAGAGTACAGTATGTCATAAAAGTCATATTAGATAGATAGATAGATAGATAGATAGATAGATAGATAGATAGATAGATAGATAGATAGATAGATAGATACAGAGATAGATAGATAGATAGATAGATAGATAGATAGATAGATAGATAGATAGATAGATAGATAGATACTTTGTGCATCCCGAATTTCATAGTATGTTGGAAAAATGTCGAGGCTGTGCCTATTTGCTGGTGCTAGCCAACATGCCACAAAGTTAACAACATTGAAAATAGCCAAGGCATGGTATGTCAAAAAGAGTAATAGTATAGTATGCCCAAAAAGTAATTAAATAGTAACAGTATAGTATGTTGAAAAAAGTCATGCAAAAGTCATAGTAGAACATGTCATAAAAAGTGATTAAAACGTCATGCTATACTATGTCAAAAAAGTCTGGAAAAACTCTTATTTGGTACAACGCTTGCCAGTGAGCCAAACTAGATTTAAAACAGTCATAGCATGGTATGTCACAAAACGCCATTCTATAGTTTTTCGAGAAAATATCATAGCATGGGATATCGAAAAAAGTGAAAAATCCATTGTTTGTTATGTCAAACAAACATGATAAAAAACATAATACAGTATTTTGAGAGAAAAAAAACATAGTGTAGTGTTTTGAGAGAAAAAAACGTAGTGTAGTATATAGTATATAGTTGAAAATTAAAGTCTGTCAAAATAAGCTATAGCATAGTATCTAAAAAAAAAGTCATAATATAGTATGTCAAAACAGTAAATGAGCCATAGGATAGCATGTTGAAAAAAAAGCCATGGCATACCATGTTTAAAAAAGAGAAAGAAAAGCCACAGTGTAGTATGTAGCAAAATGTGATGAAAAAACCACAGTATGGTATAGTGTGTTGAAATTAGCCTTAGCATAGTATGTCGAAAAAAGTGATAAAAAAAGTCATAGTATAGTATGTCAAAAAATGAAACTAAGGTCAAAGTATGGAATATCAAAAAAGTGAAAAAGCCAAGTGTAAAAACAAAAAACGCCACAGTATAGTGGTTCGGAAAAAGTAATAAAACATCATAGTATATTAAGTCGAAAAATAGTCACATTGTATTGTGTCAAAAAAAGCTATATGATAGTATGTCAAAAAGTGATAAAAAAGTGAAAGTATAGTATAACGGAAAAAGTGATTATAAGGAAATCGTAAAGCATATCAAATAGTAGTGTAGTATGCCGAAAAAATCCATGATTTAGTACGTCAAAAAAGTCATAGTCGAAAAAATTGATAAAAAGTCATAGTATGGTATTTTGAATAAATTGATTAAAAGGACACAGCATGGTAAAACATAGTATAGTATGTCAAAAAAGTAAAAAAAGCCTAAGTGTAAAAATAAAAAATGCCATAACATAGCATGTCGGAAAAAGTAAAACAATGTCGTAGTATATTGAGTTGAAAAAAGTGATAAAAAAGTCAGAGTATGTTATGAATAAAAACGCCATAGCGTAGTATATCAAAAAAGTGAGAAAAATGTGAAAGTATAGTATGACAAAAAAGTGATTAAATAGTCATAGTATAGTATGTTGAATTAAGTGATTAAAAAGACGTAGTAAAGCATATCAAAAAGTGATCAAAGTCATGGTATAGTACGTTGAAAAAAGTGATGCAAACGTCATATGATGATATGACTGATATGACTAAATTGTTTAAAACAAAGGTCATAGTATAGCATGTTGGAAAAAGTCAAAGTATATGATGTTTAAAAAAACTACAAAAATGTCATAGTATAGTATGTTGAAAACCGTGATAAAAAAGTCGTAATATAGTGTGTCGAAAAATGTGATTTAAAGGACATGACACAGCACATTGAAAAAAGAGATAAAAAAGTCATAGCATAGCATGTCAAAAAGGTGACGAGACAGCGAGAGTATAGTGAGAGTATAGTATGTCAAAAAAAGTGATTAAATGGTTATGGTATGGTATGTTGAATTAAGTGATTGAAAGGCCATTGTACAGCAAAACAAAAGTCAAGGTATGGTATGTCAAAAAAAGTAAATAAAGCCATAGTGTAGTATGATGAAAAGAATTGTAAAAAGGTCATAGTATAGCATGTCGTAAAAAGTCATAGTATAGGATGTAAAAAAAATTATTAAAATGTGCTGTGTGGTATGTCGAAAAAAGTGTTGAAAAAGTCATGGTTAAAAAATGTTGAAAATGTAATAAAAAAGCTACAGTATAGTTAGCCATAGTTTGCCGAAATAAACCATAGTATAGTGTCAAAATATTTTAAAAAGAAAAAGTGGAAAGTATATTAAGTCGAAAGAAGTGATAAGCAAGACTGACATGAACTCAACTTCTCTCTTCATCTATTTGTAGTCTTTAATGTTGGTCTTCAAACTAATGGCACCATGCAGGATTTGACCACTTTTGTCTTCACTCACTTTTCATCCTAAACTATTTGATCTGATACATGCATTTTTTGTCATTTGTCTCTTTCACCTTAGTATATAGGACCTCAAAACATAATGAAATGAATAGGATTCAAATACTCAACCTTCTGTCTTTCAATCATTCTCTTCTCACTCTAAGCTAACTGACCTGAAAAAGAGATTTAGGATTTTGTCTATTTCACTCAGTTTGCTGGACATCAAGGCTTCCTCAAACAAATAAGACTTGAATGGTCAACCTTCTGTCTTCCGACCATTCTCTTATCACCCAATGTAGGGTAAAAAAGTCCTATAATAGTATATTGAAAATAGTGATAGAAAGCCTTTGTATGGTATGTCAAAAAAGTGGTTAAAAAAAAGGTCATTCAATTCCACGTTGAAAAAAGAGAAAAAAAGCCAAAATGTAGTATGTTTGAAAAGGTCACACTATAGTGTGTCGAAAAATGTGATATATAGTCATAGTTTAGTAAGTAGAAAAAGTGAAAAAAGTCATGGTATTTAGAACATAGCTCTAGTGTAGTATGTTGAAAAAAAGTGATAAAAAAGTCACAGTATATTTTGTCAAAAAAAGTGACACAGCCCTGACACATAAGATTATGTTTTTGGGATATTTTTCTCTTTCAATTAGGATATTGGACCTTAAAACATAATAAAAAATATGAGACTCAAAGACACTCATTGTGAACTGACAGGAAAGTAGATGATTTTGGCATATTTGTCTCTTTTACTTAGTTTATGTTTTCATGAAAAAGTTATAGTATTTAAGAAAGTGATCAATAAATCATAGTTTGGCAAATTTGTCTCTTATACTCAGTATGTCGATAAAAACAAAAATAAATCCATTCTACAGTGTGTCAAAAAAAAGCCATGGCATAGTGTGTCGAAAAAAAAGAGAAATGTAGTATAGTTTGTCCAAAAACGTCATAGTATAGTATGTTAAAAGCCATTGAAAGCCATAGTAGTGTATGGTATGTCAAAAGAAAGTCATAGAATAGTAGCACAGCATAGTACAGTATAATTTCAAATTTAAAGATGCTTGAAGACGATTTGAAGATTGCTCCACTGACTTTCACTGTATTAAAAAAAATGATAAAAGCGGAAAGTCTATTTTATAAGTTTAATAGTATAAATACAAGCATAAATGTCCTTTAAAAGCTGAACATTTGGATTTTTGAATGGCTTATGTGGCTAGACGACCGAAAAGCGTACAGAAGAAGTGGAATAATAAAGAATCTGATAACAAAAGTTTGAATGTTGCTGAATAAGCATTCACACAATTACGTTCTCTTCAGCATCTTTGACTTTGAAACAGGAGACTTTTCACTTTGTGCCCTTTAAGTTGGTCCATTTAAACCACTTCTATAATATCTTCCTAACTTTTACTAAAGTAGTTTTGGTTTGCCCCAACATAACCCGACCTTAATCATAGAGGTGCAGAACAGAAAACTCACCAGCTATTAGCAGAGTCAGTCCGCTGGTTACAACACCAACATAGGTCAGCAGATACAGGAGCACAACAAACTGAGGAACAGCACAAAATAACAGGATTGTTAAGTGGATGCAGTAATACTGTATGAACAAATAAGTCCTTGTAATGTGAAGGGGTTAATTGTTCTGCAGATCCCACTGAGAATTCTTTTAGTCTTACTTTTATTCTTTTATTTTATTTTATTCTACCTTCATGAATCAGTCTTTGTTCATACATAATCTATTATAATTTGTATCATCACACTCAGACCTTGATAGAGTCGATCATGCTCTCGATGAAAAGCAGGCGTTTGATCTCTGTGAAGGCAAAAGCTATCAGAAGCACCACCTCCTCCACCAGCATGACCGTCTCCTTATCTGTCAATGAGCTGTCGTTATCCAGATACGACCTGGGGGCAGAGACGCGGGCCTTTAACTACACAAACGCTGAAGTAATGCTGAAAACAATCAAAGCCCTATATTTAGCCACAAGCGCAACATGATTGAAATTATCGACCCATAGGGAGCAGCGCAGCAGCATTCAGTGTGGGCTTGAAGTTGGAAAAACACACACCAAAAGAGGTCTGAACAAACATTGACAGACTGACTGAAAGGGGTGGACCCCGGGGTTCCAGCGCAGCAGCTCCAGCAGTTTGTAGTAAAGCCGGAGGATGAAGGTGACACTCATGACACCCAGACCGATGTGGGACAGCACGGTGATGGCACTGAGCTGGAACAGACTGGCCAGACTGATCACCAGCCCCGTGAACACCACACCGGTCCTCCTCATTTTCCGCCAATACACCAGATCCACAACTGCACACATGTTAGAAACAGAAGAGGCCAGTGTGAAGGATTGACAACTTATGTGTTAAGCGATCATCTCAAGGTTTTATTATGCATCCCCAGCGAAGAAACGTATCATTTCTAGCTTGCTTTGTTTTTGGACTGACTTAATAACTCCTCATACTCATTATGGCACTTACAGAGTTAACTGAATTGCAGTGGAGATGAAAAAGTGTGAAGCTTCCCCATAGAGAGGAAAGCAGTGTCTGGAGAAGCACTGTCACTGGATTGTTTTTTGGCCCTGTATTTGAATGGTTTGGTATGGTAAAAAATTAAAGTAAAATTCTGTGAAAATGACACCACTTAAAAACAGTGAGCACATGTGATTCTAATTCAT
This sequence comes from Etheostoma cragini, assembly GCF_013103735.1. Lineage (NCBI taxonomy): Eukaryota > Metazoa > Chordata > Actinopteri > Perciformes > Percidae > Etheostoma > Etheostoma cragini. The sequence continues at coordinate 10,091,324 of NC_048419.1, read as the reverse complement.
AAAACACATGTTGTCTATTTGGCTATGTTGCAAGAATATTCAGTAGTATTTAGTTCTTTTAAGCACAACATTTGTGAATCTTTAAAAAGTTGGCATACATTTCATGGCACTAATCTGGGGAAAGGCCTCCCTCATATTGAAATTAAGGAATAGTATCATGGATAGATTGCTTTCTTTTCATTTTCTATCTCAATCTTTTAAATGTGTTTGTTTTATATTTAATTATGTTTGCCTTTTTATCTGTATTTCTGCTTGTTTTAACTGAAAGGTGTCCTTGAATGCCATGAAAGGCGCCCATAAATAAAGTTATTACTATGATTTTTTTTTTGCATTTGTTTTCTTACCAAAAAAGAAGATATTTTAGGATAAAAGATGCATCTGCATGAACATGTTGCTTTTAATAACCCCATTTCTAAATTAATAATAAATTAAAGAATAATCGTACCATGAATTTTAGTATGATACAAGATCTTCAAGTATCTTCAAATAAATCTGGAAACTACAGTATTAATCTCGAGGTATTTATCTGATTAAAACAAACATTCAGGAATCTTACACCAAACACGAACACAAAACAACAATTTACAACTTACTGAGGCATGCATTAACACACACAACTAGAGTAGCAACCCATTTTCATGATCAGATTTCCATAGAAATGTATAGGTTTAGTGAACCTTTTTCAGATTTATTTTTCATTTTTTAATTTGATAAATCTGAACAAGAAGCCGGAGAGGTAGAAACAGAGACATTTATGAAAATATAGCCATAGCCCACTGTATGAAGTCATTGTCTAGGCACAGTATAACCACACCCGCCTAACAACATTCTTTTAATGAATAAAAAATCTCTCCTAAAAAAATAGCCCTGACAAGAAAACACTTGTCAGTCTTCTAATCTTATGGGACCAGTTGGACCTTTACATATGAAACAAACAAACAACATTCAATCAGCGATAGGGTCTCATTTAGTTAAGTCCCATCTGTCTTCCGAATGAGCGACATGCCGAATTTGACTGGTCATCCTGTCTGTCTTCACACCTGCTCAGCAGAGGGTTAAAAATAATATCTTCTTCCTCCACCTGACAGCTGGACTCTGACCAGCTCCCTGTCTGCTCTGATCCATAAACTTCAAACTGTCGCTATTTATTTCCTTACGTTTGGTGGCCATTTCAGCGATGATCCTGCTTGCTTTCCTCTCTTCTTTGTGCTTCCACTGTTGGCTCAAACTCCAGGCTTTTTTTGGCCACCCCAGCTCAGTCAGCAACATAAGGCCTGGCTGGCCTAATTTTATCCTGTATTGGATACCCCCTGTTTGGATTCAGACACACACACACACTCACACACAAATTGGGAACCTGAGACACCCGCATGTACATGTCCCTCTGCTCCAACAGACTCTCATGGTACCTCAGCCATGGCCGACCAGCAGCCAGAGTCCTTCACATGCAGCCACGCTAGTGAAAAAAAGCTCTTTATGTAAAACTCATCCGGAGCCAGGATCAATAAGAACACAACCAAGTGGACAGTAGGCTGCTATCTCCTCCAGTTTTCATGACAAACTATCGGAACTTGAATCAATGACACAGCATACTCTAATAGAAAAATGATTGAGGTGCTTCACTTATCATATTTAAATGTATGCCACAAAGACGCGCAGACATTTTTCTCTGCAGAGTTCATTATGTGAGAATGATTTAGCTTTTCATTTCAGCTTCCGTAATGCAACACTATAACTCCCATCTAATGGTTAAGACATTGATTCATTCTTTAATTTGCTTTTAGCAGTTATCTTAGAAGCAGCTGTTACCATTTCTACTGTAAATTACAGGTATAATAGATACTGTATGGTACAAACTATATGTGTACTGTTATTGCATGTCCTTTCCAATTGTTTGCCAAAATTCCTCTAGATTAATAGTATTGCTTCAGAATGAAGTGGCTGCTCACATTCATGGACAGCTGTCTAACAGCACATTTTGCAGCTGTAAATGAATATATCGTTCTGCTTATTTTAGCCATGCATAATAACCTATTTTTCAGATGTAAGAATGGAACATGTTCTTAATCTCCCAGGCATTAGAAGCACCACATTTTTTTGTTTCTATTGTGTGAACCTTCGCAACAGATTGCTTTAACACCACCATGAGGAGTAAGTTTAGTTTCTCCATCCTTTCCTGCATGGGCACCGTGGCTGGACTGGCAGAGTGTCAGCCCCCAAATCAAAGAAGGTGGAGAATTACAGAGAGATGTGATGTCATCCTGGCTGACTCGACAGATTTAAGCAGCTAATTGGGGTAGGGTGCCAAAAAAAACAGCTGTAAGTCATGTTGGGGTTATGTGCATGTTCATGCAAATCCAAAATTACATTTTCACAATAAAATGAACAGCCAAGACATGGCACCATTTTTACCCCTTCATTTTAAATTAAATTAGATTGGTAATTTACAAAGATTTTGTTAAAATGTCTTAGTACAAAGTATTAGGGTTTTCTTAGATAACATCAATAGCAAAAAATAAAGGATAAAATAATATAAACATAATCCAAGTTTTTTGCACATGATAATATTTGTGTTACATTCCAGACATTGTAGATACAAAAACAGTGACTCTTAATTAAAAAAGCTCGGATTTCTGTTTTTAGTTGGTGGAGTCATGGATCCTTGCACAGGTACAGTATGTGCACTGTCACCTTGTTTATTGTATACACGTGAAATATCAGTTTAAAACATCCGTGTGCATTTTGAAAATAAGCCTCTTCTTCCCACTGTCAGTAACACACTGTGTGCTAAATGGCTAACAGTCCTGTAATCCACAGCAGAGGCATCCCATAATCCGAACCGATCAAAATTGAGATTACCAAACATGTGGGAGGCGCGGAGCTCCTGATAGGAGGACGGTGAGAGAGGGGGAGCTCAAACATGACTTTGGCGATGCAAGCTAAGCAGGGATTGGTGCACAAAAATAGCCAGCCAATCAAAGCGGAGGCAGGAAAATAACAAGGGGAGAGCTGGTGAAAGAGGGAAGAGCCAAAAGCATGAAAGAAGGTTGAAATCACAGTAGCACAGAGGAGAGACACAACAATGAGGAGAGGAAGGATGAGTGGAGGAAAAGGCGCTGATCAGTGACGTCTTCAGAGAGGAGAGAAGAGAACAAGGTGATGAGCAGGGAGAGACGGTTGAGCAGCCAGCACTGAGAACATCAATCAGCCCAGGCAGCCATGCTCTGAGCCCTGGAGCAGCAGGTCTACGCAGACACTGCACAGGCCCAGCTACAGGCCCAGCCACAAACACCGGGCCAGGGATAAAAGAAGAGTCCACTCACATCAGCTGTGCGTAAGAGCCATGAGGACAGCCAGGAAGGGCAGTGTGGAGATGCCTGCATTTATGCGGCATCTGGTGAAAGAGACAGAAAAGAGGGTCAGCTCTTTCTTTAAAGGGGGCCGTGGAGGAGCAGCAGAGGGAGAGCAGCCAGTGGATGGGGAGAGGGAGGAGGTCATCCCCAGCCCCTACCTGGACCGGCCGGTCCTGGACAAGCTAACCGAGGAGGGCTGCGCCCGTTGGGGCCTCACATACGCCCTGGGAAGCATGCAGGGCTGGAGGGCCAACATGGAGGACTTCCACAACTGTGTGCCACAGCTGGGGGGGGAGCTGGCCGACTGGAGCTTCTTTGCTGTCTTCGATGGCCATGCAGGCAGCTCCGTGGCACAGTACTGCTCCCAGCACCTTCTGGGTCAGATCCTGGCCACAGGTGAAAGATATGCAACTAAAAATGCATGAATGAATGAAAAAGATGTAATCAGTGGTGTGGTGTAATGTTATCTTTTGTTATTGTGGAGAAAAAGGCCATTATTAAAGTGAAAGGGAGATGCTTTTTCACCCTGTTATAATGTCTCATTGGATTCTGCAAATATCTATCCAATTCTATGTAATCATGTTTGTTATGCTGTATTTAGACGAGTATTCCAATGTTATCTCTGTTGGTGCACGCAGGTGGGATGAGATCAGAGGACAACCCGGAAAGGGTGAAAGGAGCCATCATCGAGGGCTTCCTGCAGACAGACAAGCACCTGCTGTCTGTGTCCCGTCGAGAAGGCTGGGAGAGAGGTGGCACCACTGTGGTGGCCACTCTCATCTCACCATATTACATCTACTTCGCCAACTGTGGGGACTCGAGGGCCGTGCTGTGCCGGTCTGGCCAGGTTTGCTTCTCCACTGAGGACCACAAACCTTACAACCCTCTGGAGAAAGAGCGCATTGAGAGTGCAGGCGGCTCTGTGTCCATCCAACGGATCAACGGCTCCCTGGCAGTGTCCCGTGCTCTGGGGGACTTCAGCTACAAGGGAGCAGAGAACCGGACACCCACCCAGCAGATGGTATCACCAGAGCCAGAGGTGTGTGTGGTGGAGCGCTCGCCAGCTGATGAGTTCCTGGTGCTCGCCTGCGATGGGGTGTGGGACACCATCAGCAACGAGGAGCTGTGCGCATTCATCCACAACAGGCTGCGTGTCTGCACTGACCTGAGGGACGTCTGCACTCAAGTCATGGACCTCTGTCTCTATAAGGTCAGAACCTGCTGCTTAAAACCAGTTGGAAGGTTATCTTAGTCCCTTTTAGGGCCCTTCTACATGTTCAGTAGTTTAACTGGCAATCCTTTTAACTTATTATAAACACAAAACACACTGTCACTGTGAAACGGTGTTACATCATTTTTAATGGGCAGTGGATTTTATGTTGTGACATAATCCCTCAAACTGTGACTGTGTTGAATTGGTTTGGCTTGAGAAAAGAGCCCGGCTTCATGAAGGTAACTTGAGGACAGTTTCTATTTGTTTGATAGTACACACACCAAATCAATTGTAATCCATCCTCTTCCACTCAGACTTGCAACACACTCTCACCAATCAAACCTTTTCTTACATAACTCACTAACTTTTCTATGCAACAGCTTTGATTAGACAAGTGGATATAGTTTTTTGTGAATATACTGTACAGGATCTGAAGACTTAATGATTTTGTTCTTTATTTCTGCATAGAGTTTTGAATGCCATGACTTACTAAAACAGTAAGTTGTGTGCCAGAAAACAACACATATTAAAATCAAATAACTTTATTTATCCCCTGGGGCAATTCAAAAGCACAAGGATTAGTTCTGACAAGTAGAAAATATAGTAAATACACACAATACCATATACCGTACTAATGATCTGAAAGATGCTAAATGGCTGCATGGTGGAGGTTAACTGCAGAATCAAGTAATAATTCTCTGTAATGTCACTTTAAATACGTTCGTGCCCATGTGGAAGGTCTAAAAAAGAACACAATAACAATGAAAACATTGCAAAACGGCTTCAGCTAGAGATTTGGTTCTGTCTTTTTGGCACTGTAGCTGCTGTTTGTGTAATAGCGTGACAGACCACCTTAAAATAGACTGCAGGGGTGTCAGAACTGGTTAGATGGGATAATTTTGGGTTCCTGTGAGGACTCATTTCAGTGTCAGACAATTGAAGGTTGACATTCAAGAACATATCGTTGATAGTCCTACCGTCCTTATTCATAAAGAATAATTATTCCACTACAGCTAGATCCACTCATATTATAGCTGCTAGATTTCAAGGATTTTTTTGCTGTACAGTAACTAATCTGTAGAATAAGGGAATTATTAGGGGAAATACAATAAAGCTATTCAGCAGAAAAGTGTTATTTTGTTAGAAAAGCTTTGCTTTTTTTTAAATGCACCCATAATTTATTTGATGCATTTCCTTTAACTTAGTAAGTGAAACAGATCTACTCTATAGGGTCATCCCTTATTTATAAAAAAACAAGATTTACAGAACCTCAAGGTAATTAATAATATAAATGAAGTTTATTGTCTATCTTGTAATAGAAGAAACACATCAGGATAAACATGGACCACATGTGCACATACTAACATCCATGCTGCCCTCTGTTTGGACGTCATGTCTACCATGTCACTCTGTTATGTAACAGGCCTTCAGCTTGGATATGCACAATGACCTCAAAATGTCACAGCTTCTTTCATGCTTCATTGACATTTCCCTGCTTCATCTGTGAGGTGACTTTGGGGGGGAAATTATATATCTCTAAAAACCATTCACCCAGGAATTTGTAATGTTTCATATGTTGACTTTTGTAAGGTCAGCCATTATTACTCACCTTCGCTGATGCCACTTTCCGCCCCACAGGGCAGCTTGGACAACATCAGCATCATCCTGCTGTGTTTCCCTGGAGCCCCCCAGCTGTCAGCAGAGGCATTACACCAGGAGGCCGAGCTGGAGGACCTGCTGGAGTCTAAAGTAGCAGGTGTGGGTGCTATGATACTTAGGGTGTGCAGTAGGCAATGTACTGTCGTACCAGACACTTGGAGACCTTGTTTAGATTTCTTGGGGTTTATGATTTTCAGGTGAAGCCTATTGACTCTTCTGTGCTTGTCCTGGTCTATGAGGGCAGACAGCCAACAATTTATTTAATGTAAATCAATACCTCTCTTTTACCAGTTCTCTGTTTTATGTATAAGTATAAGGTTGTGATGTTATATTTGTTTGTTGTACTAATATAAAACCATTAAAAGACCAAAATGACAAATGGATTGATCTTGCTGACAATAACACGGGTTGTCTGGGTTTCCAGAGCCTGATATAGATTCTTGCTTTCTGCCATAGAGCTCCATTATTCCTGAAAACACATCAATGAGCCACAAACATGGGCGCCATAATTTATTTTAAATTAATCATACAGTTTACTGTCCTTTTGTGGCAAATACTTACTAGAACACCAAATCATTTTTAATCCACAGCTGAAATAAAGTCCCCAATAAATGGACTATTCGTTACTGTTTGAATAATCTTTGCAAAAATCTACAGTGGCCTGCTGACAGATTAGCCCCTTTAAAAACACAAATTTGGTTTTGGTCTTTTCATTGTGGACAGTTGGTTGACTGTACAGTTGTTTCTGTTTTTGTTTAAATATCTGACAGAGATTTTTGATGAGCTGTGTGCCAGAGGGGAAGAACCTGACCTGCTGTCTGTCCTCACAGTCCTCGCAGCCACTGTGATCCCTGGATTACCACCAGGTGGAGGCATACAGAGCAAGTAAGAGACGCAGATGTAGTTTATGTGTATGTGTGGGTGCACTTTCATACACTGTATTGTGAAAATACACATTGTTACTTCTGTGTTTTGCAGAAGGAACTGCATCATTTCGGCTTATTATCAAAAAAAAGAGACTCACAAGCCCACAGTACCAAATGTGAGTACAAACTACACATCTGTCCCATTCTAACCAGCAGAAGACATGTTTTTTCCTTCGCTAGGCACAGTACATTCACCATTTGTTTCTCCCATTACCTATCTGTTCAGGGCCTGGGAGGCTCCTGAGAGGCCCAGCTGGTCTCCAACCATCCATGGAGGGGCTGACATTAATGCCAATATTAAAACAGTTTTTCTCATGTGTGCACTTTGACAAAAAGAGTGAGGATGAACAGACAGGGGTGTTTGTTTACATCATTCTAGCAAGCAGCATCTTGTCATAACAAATAAAATGCAAAAAGAGATCTAATAAAGCCTGATACATTTTATATTTCTACAAGAAGGACATTTTGTAAAACACACTCAGAGACACTGATTCAGCAACAAACCTCTGCCTCATATTCAGTGAACAGAAGATACAGATGATCATTTCAAATGTAAAGTATGTAAAACTGAATAACAACCAGCTGTGAAATTGTACATTTTCATTGGATAAAATAAGGAACATATATATATGTAGAGTTGTATTTTAAAGATGATGATTTATGAATAGACATACAGTAATAAAATGTTAATTTTTAAGAATGTCCGTTTGCCTTTCCTTTCCAGGAAGGAAAAATGTGTTAGCCAAAGGTTAGCATGCAGCTAACATTTATCCATTTGTTTTGACAGGGAATGCTAACAGTGCTAGTGGCTGTGCAGAACATAACAAAAAAAACGCTTAGTCCAGAAATGGTCAATTTCACACACAATCTAAACTTCTTCTGAAGAGGTGTTGTCTTTAAACATGTAGAATAGAATCAATTTGGCTAAAGTAATTGTTTGGAAAGTTAGGCTATTTGTTAAAATAATTTAATAAATGATGATCAAAAATAATAATAAACATCATTATGGCATGTTGCATTTGATTGTGACCAAAGAATCTGAACTAAAAGTATCCAATAATTGTCCAAACACCCTAAAATCTTTATTTACCGACCAATTCAAATATATTTTACATGAATAAGTTATGTGTACGCTGTTTTTGCAATTCCTTCTATATATTAACCATATTTCTAAACATTTTCTTCAATACAGTGTATGTGAAATGTGTTTTTTTCCTCCAAGGTTAATGATATGTACTGTGCTGCCTTATTCATTTTTATAAAGTGATAAAACATACAGCATAAGAACTGATCAGTTTCAGGAAGGGTCTTTTAATCCACATCATATATGGCATTGTTGTATTTTTTCAGTAGTAATATTACATGCTAAGAGTCATCACTGTTTTAAACCTAAATAAAGAATGTATTGGACTTGCGACTTGCAGTATTTTCTTCCCACAATTCTCACAAAAGAAATGAGTAACCGTGAAGGGATCTTGTAAAGCGTGACCACTAGAGGAAAATGCATGATTTTGTCTCTAAGGAGGAAGCTTTTCTCCTCGCACACCATACCAAGCACTGATTAAAATCTACAGAAGATACACAAAATCACATAATGGATTAAAATGGGTTATCTTGCATAGTAAAGGATCTCCTCCAGCTCGCCGAAGAGAGCCTGAATCTAGCTCACCGATCTGTTGATGTGATCTTGTGCCTATATGTACAGCACTTATTTACGTGAGGACGTCCTCTACGGGCCGCGTTTGATTAGATGTTCTCTATTGAAAACTCTGGATCTCAGCGCTCTTTCATGATTACTATGAATTTTAATGACGCACAATGATGCGTTGATGAAACAAGACGGGCAACTTGTGAAGAATCAACAAATTAAAATGTCTCTTACTCTGTGCTTGTGAGCTCCTGTAGTGCGTCTACGATGCTCTGTTTGAATACAAATCACATTTCCAATGTTTTATTTATATACAGGTAATTATCTGAGGAGGAGACTGTAGATATTGTTTTTATGTCTGTATGTTCACTAATACTGACTACCACCTCCCATTCGACCATATTTATTGAGGAGCTCAGTGGACGTGCAGCACTCTTAAATCAGCAGTCCCCTGTAAGTGGTCCTTCACTGCTTCTTTCATCTGATTGCTTTTGAATGAGCCAATCACTTCAGGACATCAGTCCCCTCTTCACAGTGTTATTGAATTCTTTAAATTCTATTCGTCTTTTACTCTCTTTCTCTACGCAGAACAAAATGTAAAATGTTAATTATTTGATGTTCAGAATCCACGGTGGATGTCTGCTATTATATGCATAGACTTCCACTGAAATTGCTCAGAGAGGCGCTGAACAAACACTAGTCATTGGCAAAATATTATATTCTCAGAATTTGGTTTTATCATAGTGACAATGGATTTTCTCTAAATCACTCGGTTTCGGTTGGATTAGGGCTCCACTACAGAGAGCTTAAAGCAATGAACACAAGAATGACATCTCGGTGGTGCTACCTATCCACACTGGTTTCCTGTAGGCGATTATTCATTATGGCCAAGGCCCCCACACCACCAGAGAATCCATTTTGATGGCTGTAGCTCTGCCGTGGGCCCTGATGAGCTGTCTCGCTCAGCTGCTTCTGCAGCAGTGCTAGAGACACCCTGTTGGACACCATGAACTCATTGACGGAGATCATCTCTCCTGACAGACGCCGGCCCGCGGCCACTGCACCTGCATCCGTCTCACTGTCACACACTGTCTCCACCGAGCCGTCCCTGCAGTGGTGTCTCCCTGCAGGGAAACGGGATGAGACGGGCTGCACGGTGTTGCGTTTTAAGCGTTTTTGTCTGAGGTTTGCAGGCGGACGCAGGCGGTTGGCATTGCCTTTTTGCAGGCAGGGGCAGCAAAGCCACCGGCAGCCATTTCTAGAGCAGGAGCAGGGCCGACGCCGCCCCGAGCAGACCAGCTTACCCACGATCCAGGTTAGAGTTTGCTTGATGATAATAGAAATTACATTAAAGAGTGAGTAGATACAACACACCCCCATTAAGATGAAAAGGCAGTTCCCAAGCCGGTAGGCCTCCTGAGACTCATACTGCTGTCTCTGACTGCTCACAAGGTCCCCGAAGCCGATGGTGCTGAAGGCCACAAAACAGAAGTAGAGGGAGTCCACGTAGCTCCAGTTCTCCATGGAGCTGTACAGAGTGGAGGCACTGCACGCAATCACCACCGATGCAACACCCAGGATCAGCATCACGTAATAGACTGACGGTTTCCAGCCTTCCAGGCTGTCCTCCTCACCTGACGACTCCTCCCTGCTTGACACAAACCCAACTCCAGCATACCTTAGCCGACGCTCGTGACACCAGCGCATGATGTAAGCTAACATTGTGATGATCCTCTCCAGGAAGAGGTTAAAGAAGAGGATGGTTGCAGCACAACCGATGAGACCATAGAAGATTAAGAATATTTTTCCGGCAATGGTCGCTGGTGTGGTCATACCAAAGCCTGGGAAAGTGAAAGTGACAGACAAAATAATAGGTTAAAAGGTCAAGGTTATGGTATCCCATAAGAAAAATCCTAGTCAAACTTTCAATTTATCTGAGAAGAAAAAACTAAAAACATTAAGGCTTACCAATAGTGGAGACCACTGTGCCCACAAAGTAGAAGGCTCCAGAAAAGTCCCAGCGGGGCCTAAGCGTGTCCACTCTGATCCCAGCTCCGTTTGCTTCCTCATACTGTCGCAGCAGAGTGTGCAGGGCACCCAGGTTGACCCTGTATCTCTGGGTGAAGTTGTCCAGTTGCTGCTTCCAGAGGCGGCGGGCACGCAGCTCAAACGGGTGTTCCAGGGCTGAGAAGATGGCCGCCCCACACAACAAGTACAGCAGGATGAGCCCAGCCAGGAGGCAGAAACGGGCATTGTCTTCATTCATGGGCGCCCTGGGGCAGCAGCAGCCACCAGCAGCCCTCCTCTGAGCCATGAGCACAGCAGCAGCACAGATGCACCGCCTCCGCCGGTGCTGCGAAGTCACACACCCACAGTACGTGTTACATGCATCACCCGCCACACAACATACAGGCACTGGCTATATAGAACACTTTTAGTTTAAATAAACTGCAAAACATGTGGCTCTAGAATTGCTGCTAAAAGTCACGTGCACATGTTCTGAAGGTTACCCTGCTGCTGTAATCATATAGAAGGACAATTACTCATTGGAGATAATCTATGATAAAACAAAAAGGATGTATTATGTACTGTATTTATTATGTATGTCAATATATATATATATATATATATATATATATATATATATATATATATATATATATATATATATATATATATATTATAACCACCATGTCAATATATATACACTTTTTTGTTGCATTACTGTACATGCTTTTTTTTTCCCTTTATGGATACAAAATTATTTCAACCATAAAACATGCAACGCTTTGGTCAAAACACCAAATCTATGAAAACAATTTAGTCAGCAGCAGTTCATACGTAAGCCACTCAAATATCAAGTAGTTAAAGTTTAAAGTTACAAAGAAAACATAGTACCTGGTCTCGTTAACAGTAGTGTCCGTTCCCTGAGCACTGCCGGTCTGCTGTTCTCCTTCCATGGATCTGCTGAAAAATGACCAGCGGGAGGAAGCCTCTTGAGCTTTTTTGTGCAAACTGAGAGGCTATCTGATCTTTCATCTGTCACACACTTATATCATCATCCCCTGCCCAACCCCTCTGTCTTTGAGCACACCCTGATTGGTACGTTCATCTGTTCATTTGGAAAACACTATTCCTTTTTTTTAATGCCTCAATTTAGCTTCGCCTTAAAGAGCTACAAGTGACACAAGGTTTGCTTTATGTAATTGGTCTTTTAATTACTCAGTTTTATCTGCCCAGGTTAAACCAAGGAGTTTCCAGTCTGAATTTCAACCTTGATTCTCCCCTGCTACTAAAACTAATATGTGTGATGTGACTAGAAGCTTACCCCCCTCTATCTTTACCACCACCGAGGTACCTTTCTGCAAGGCACTTAACTCAACATGTGGGGTTTGCTCAGTGGGCAGCAGATCAGACCGTGGTTGTGCTGTGCAGCTTCAAGCCCCTCTCAGAGTGCTTTTTGTTGTTGTTGCTACAGACTGTGTGGGAGGATTTGTTGAGCATGACTTTCAGTTTCTCTGTCTGTTCATCCCTTTAATCTCATCTGGGGCTGCAGGTAAGGGCAGGGGTTGCCTCTATCTGCCGTCTGATGGCTGAATGACAGAAGTAGACAGGTGTGGAAAACAAGAGGGCACATCTGCCTTCATCTCACCAGTCATCCCTGCATCAGGTGTTGAACTTCATTCATTCATATTAGAATCTGTTCAGGTTTACAGTACTGCATATCTATCACTTTTATATGATATTAGTAATATCTGCAGAGATCCATTCATGCTTTACTTTCTTAACAGAATTACTTTCAATGAATTTAACAATAAACAACTAAATACTGACCCCTCCCCCACTCAACACGATGTTTTTAGATGATGAGCTATATTTCACATATAGTGTCTGTGTGTGTGTTTATGTATATATATATATATATATATATATATATATATATATATATATATATATATGAGGACAAAAACAGACTCAGTTTTTGTGAGTAACCAAGACTAAAAATCCCTACTAAGACAAAAAGATTCACATTTTGACCAGAGAGCAGTCCGGGTGTCAGCCTCTAACCCTAACCCTGTAGGAAGGATAAATAAGGCGAGTTCATTTATTTTAAAATGCAATGCGATTGATCAGTGGTCAATAGTTAATGTAGCATAGTCACTAGTCTTTAATACATGAGCAGAACTATTTTGTTGTAATATTACTCCTCCTTGTGCTGATAAACAATCCATTCAATGTCAGTCAACATTCTGGCCTAAAATTGGACTTGTTGATGAGAAAGATGAAGTGTCTACAGCTAGCAGCCCTTTTTAGCTGCACTTAGGCACAAGGTGGCTCTGAGCTTAATGCAAACGTTTGGATGTCTACCATTTTCATTTTCACTCAAATGTCAACCTCATGTGGTGCTAGAGCAAAATTTTCATTTTCAGGAGTCCATAAATGTCTGTACAAAATGGTGGGCTAATTTGTCCAATAGTTTTGGAGATACAGTATTTAGTCTGGACCAAAGTGGGGGACTAACTGACTGACATTGCCTTCCCTAGCGCCACACAGCTAGCATGTCTGCAAACATTTCCCAGTTTATCAGCCCTTCACAATTAAAAGGACAAGGACAAGACTGAAAATGATATAAAATTTAATGTGAAAATAAAAATAAAACTGCCACATTACTTGACAATGATATCCATTGAAGTCCCAAAGATTAGTGTTTTTCATTAATACATAAATGGGGAAATTATTTCACAATCTAATGTGTTACAAATGATGATAATAGTGAGACAAACAAATGAATTGAGGGAATGTAGGAAATAAGTCCACTTTATTAGTTTTAACACTAATTTAACGACACATTGAGACATTTAAATTGCGGATCATCTCAAGCCAAAGAGGGCAGCCATGTCTTTGGCTTATAATTGCTTTTGCCAAGTGTTTCCTGAAATAATGAGCAGGTCCTCTCAAGACAGAAGGGATGGACGCCTCCTGCTGAGGCCAGAAACTGACATTATGTTTGGCTCTTACAGGGTAAGCTTAGAGTTAGCGGCAGTGCACTGCAGGGGAGTCTGTTCAGTGGACAAACTTTACAAGGCTCAGGTTGACATTCCATAAATCCCAAATGACCTTTTGATCACTATTGTGGGGCTCAATTTGCTGAAAATGAATCTGTTCTGGAAAGTATTTACTTCTGTAATCAATCACATCTTCCTTTTTTTGCACCATTATTCTGCATTTTCTATTTCCCACAAACATTTCAGAAGCCATTGCATCTGCAGTCACTCACTTATGAGTGGTGGAAAGGAAAGATTAAGAGTACATTTCCACAAGTTTAGAGGAGGTATTCAGGTCAGTGGCAGCATGTTGGCCAGTATATCAATGAGGTTGTCCAGACCCCACAGGTAGCCATCTTCTCGATTGCCCTCTACCCAGGGAGTGCGGTGGTCCAAGGTAAGGTGTGCCGGCAACGCCACTGTCTTTCCAAAGTCAATCATCCAGACCCCTGTTTTGCCTGTCCAGTCGTGTAGAAACAGTAAGGAACTGCCCACGACCTGCAGTGATACAGCTGTTAGGAAAACATGCCACCACTGGACAAATGTGCTGTATTACAAAATAAGCCTAACCATGCCTACACCAGCCAACAAAAAGTGAGCAAAATAGATTTCAAATGTAGTTCTTTTGGAACAAGCCCAGTGCTTTTTTTGCCCTTTACACTATTTAACAAAACTGTCCCACGTCTAACCTCATGTGTTCTGAAGAAATCTGACGCCTCCAAGACCTGCCGCAGTTGTCTCAACCGTCTCAGATAGCCCCACTGAAGGGAATAGAAAAGTTTTACATGAGAGGAAAGAAAACAACTCTACAAACTACTAAGTACATGAAAGTCAGTGAAGGTCACACTTACCACAATGTGTGTATTGGACTCAACAAAGTTGTTGAGTGCTTCCATCACTTGCTCTCTGCTTTTGGTCCTTTTAAAGTTTGTGTGACATTCTTCATTTGACTTCTGCACAGGAAACGTAAAGGTTAGAGCATTGTGATGCAACATGTCTAGCTATTAAACTATTAAAATAGGGAAAAAATGGCAAAGATTGTCAAGCTAGCAGAATTTGTTCCCTATATTCATTATCAAGAGAAACCAAAGACCTGACACAAACCATCTTTAATTAACTTACACTGAATCCTTCGATACGGAAACCCAGAGATGTTGTGGAGCTCAGCGTCTCCCTCCACTGCATGTACCTGGTTTTCAGCACTGCCTGCAGGGCTCGCTCCTGGACCGTTGGGGCATCTGGGTCCACAGCCACCATCTTCTCATACATGTCGTTACGAGGCTGCGGCCGTTCTCTGGCCACCTGCAGCTCCCCCTCCAGGTATGTGCTGTGAAGGACATGACTAACTGTCACTGTGACTGAAACTGATTATTGCATTAAAGGCTATTATAATGGTGAAAAAAACTAAGTTGTATAGCTTTAACATAAGTACTAATAAGATAATTTAAACTTAACAGATGCTTTTTTGTTTAGTATTTACAAATAAATGAAACCCTTTTTTCCTGTCTGACAACTGCAACAAAATTAAACTTCTAATACTTCTATGAGTGTTTTATAGTGTTGTATTTCAGCCTCTAATATATTGATTTTAAGGATATTTAAAAAAATATCCGGCCTTTCTGAGAATTAGTGCTGCACATCTCCATCTTCATTTTTTTTCTGAAATGAAACTTTCTAACTTGGTGACTAAAATTGCCCGATAAATCTTACCGGCTGCCCATCTTGCAGTCCATGATGGCAGGTGAGTTGAAATGGGTCAGCAAGTTATCCATCATGTTGTAATCCTGCTCGTCCCGCTGCACCACACCGTGGTAGACTGGAACAAAGGGCCTCAAAACATCCTCCATCAGCCTAAGGTAGCATTGTTGCTCCCCCTCACAAAACTTCTTCAGCAGTGTGCCATAGTCCCCAACATGAAAGCTCCCTGTAAAGACAAGCAAGGAAAAGAAGACAAACCACATGTCTTCTATCACTTACATTGTGGATTTTTAGATTTAGACCCGCTGAGGAGCAAAATGAACGACAAGTAAGACCTGATTAACTAACCTGCATGTCCGACCACTTGCAGCCACTGCTGAGGTTTTTTGGGAGTCATAGGGAGGAGAGATGAAGTCCCACAACTTTTGTGTTTCTTCCATGCGGAGTTCTGCATGGGAAGACCAAAAACCTCAGTCCGTCATTCTTTAGTACACACACACTCCAGGTCACACTCCTCTGCCGTCTGTGTGTTTCTGCATGGTTACAGACAAGCAGCAGACTTCAGACTCAGTCACTCGACTTTTTGCCTAATGGGTGAACAATGTCTCCATGGAAACAGCCCTACACCAAGACTAAGTGAAGACAGGCCAAGGTCGGCTCTGATCTTGTGCAAGAGGTAAATCAATCATTTACAAAAAGCACTTGTTTTCTTACTGCAAACTGCTATTAAACACTGAACCAAAAAGTAAAAGGCTGAACACACAGTGTCAACATGGAAGTTGGAAATTATGTTGAAAATGTGGTGCCGACACCATTAATTGGTTGATTGAAGAGAAATGTGTCTACTATAATAATTTTAATAAAGCTGGTACCAGCTTGACAAATATGAAGATATTTCTGGTTCTGTCTGTTCCTCAGATCATTACCAATTAGATAATCTAGCAGCTCAATGATAATATTAATACAATTAATTAATATCATATCGTAACATATCCTGGAAGATGTACATTTGATCCCTAAAATGCTAAATGTTTTGCACTACACTTTTAAAGGTATCTGTACTTTACTTAGATGCTACTTAATACTTCTACTACACTACATTCTGGAGGGAAATGTTGTACTTTAGTCCACTAAATGTCTTTGACAACTCAAGCTACTATAGTTACTTTGGAGATGAATTACATTCCCAACAGGTGATCGGTTCATAAATTATGATGGACTGTTAAAGATGAAACTATACAAACTGTGTAAAGCAATTGAAGTTAACTCTACTTCAACCAACAACAATTGAATGCTGCTTACAAATTAATGCAAGCTATATGCACAGACGCCATTTTTCTGCATGTGTTCTTTTATCAGAGACAGTTTTGTTATGGAGAACCTTTGCTTATATATATATATATATGTATAGAGAGAAAGAGAGAGAAAATATTTGCATTTTTTTAGTACATTTGTATTTTTCTTCAGCAATATAATCAGTGATGATATTCCTGTAATGTATATTAGTCATGTGAATTGTATAATGAGCATTTAGATTGTTATGTTGCAGCTACATCTGATATTTCCCCCCCACCACTATTCATTTTCAGCATCACGTTGTAGTCGTGCGGACTGTATAAAACAGGTCGTGCGGTACTGTGGATGTAGTGTCTGTTCACTACCGATGGAGGGCAGCGATGCGCCCGAGAGGCGTAGAGCATCTGTAAAGTTAAAGCAGAGGAAGCGGCGGCGGAGGCAAAGCAAAGTGAAGAAGAAGAATTTAACGGTTCCCGGTTGTTGAACCGCTCCCGTCTCCACGGTGGCTTCCAAATGGTTTTGGGCTGTATTGTACCACCAATCAAGCGGTCAGCTGTTTCATGAACTTTACCTAACTGACGCACCGCGATGTTTTGCCAACGAGTAGCTAACGTTATGTGTTGACAGCTTCCCTCAGCAATTTACGGATTATTACTGCGACCAAAGGTAACGTTAACGTATTTGTGTTTGGTGTTTATTCGGACACTGAATAACACGTTTGCTCCATTAACAAATGGCTTGGTTAGCTAGCTAGCTGTGACTCAGTTTAAGTAGTGATCCATCGCTAACTACCGATAATGTCCATGCTAGCTTACCTTAGCTAACGTTACCAGAGCGAAGCTGTTAGGATCTATTGACAGCAATAACGTTAATGTATAACGTAGCTTTAACTTAACGTTAGTTACCTAACGTTATAGTTCAGGAGGAGTCTGCAAGTAAGTTATCAATTTAGCCGAGTCCCAAACTTAACGTTACTGTTGTGAACAAGCTAGCTAACGTTAAAAAAGCATTACCGTTACCCCGACCGTCTATAATGTTGTCTGTGCATAAACACATGAAAGATGAGGTTAACACGGATTTCACTGTGCACGGGATGAAGTGGAGTCAATCTAATAGCATTGTAACGCAACAAAAGAGATACAGTGAATAACTTACCTCGTAAAACATGACTTGACTAAGACATTTGCGGAGTCCTCGAGAAACGGTTTGCCCAACCAACCAGAACTTTTTTTCCCAATAAAAATGATGACACCTTTGGAAAAGGACTCTGTTGGCTCGCTACCGCCCCTCGCGTTGTGTTTTTAGACTGTTCAGACTGTGAGACGAATCCTTACTTTTACGCTATGGGTGAGCCTGGTGAAATAGGAGAGAACGCTAGAATAAAATGGATACGTTTAAAACAACCTTGTTAATGCAAGCAGCAGTTAGCTAGGTTAGCTCCCCTCTGAGAAATGATATCTATTATTAAATTCAAGATAACAGACATCTATCATTTTCTAAAGTGAATATAACCCCATGTTTGTGTTTTTACATTTAGGTTCATAGGATGGATGGATGGATAGATGGATAGATAGATAGATAGAAAATGTTCACAAATCAATCTAGGCTAGATAAAGTACAAATATAACACCCTATAGTATAAAACTGTATGCACGTCCTTATTTACTGCTAATGTTGCTTTGGTTTCCTTCAGACTATAAACCCATTAGCGGACATATAAAAAGCAAACGTATAATTTAAAAATTTAACAGAATACAGTTTTCTCCATTTAGATTCATCATCTTAAGCTCTTTAAGCCATTGAATCAGGTTCAATTGTGTCCAAATGTTGATGTTTGATATTATGTCAATGGCTCCATCTGGTCTGAGGCTCTGCTGGGAGGCCAGAGATCTAAAATTCCTAAACCCCCACCACAAGATGGTTTGTAGACTTTGCAAGATGAAAATTAGTTCTCTTGGTCAAATCAGGGTTATGATCAGGCTTTAGATTTGTTCCTGGCATCAGATGTATCTCTGTGACATTGCACTTCCTAACCATACAGGAGCTTGTAAACCTGCCCACTAACATTACTCAGCTGGGATTGATTGCTATATTTATTGCTCCTACACAGACCCGGAGTGATGGAGGAGGGCTCTGAGGTGATGGAGGATATTGTATTTCGAGGAGTGGAGTTTTCTGTGAAGATAGAGGTGGACAAGGGTTTGCTGATAGTCGAAATCTCGGACTCAATGACAGCCGATCAATGGAGGGGGGAGTTTGATCCAGCATGTAAGTAGCATACATCTGTTCCAGATTAAATGTCAGCACAGGCACATTTAGTCTCACTCACGCTATTTCATATTTTTCTATTAGACATTGAGGACCTGACCCGCAAAACTGGCAACTTCAAGCAGTTCCCTATTTTCTGCAGCATGTTGGAATCAGCTGTTAGAAAGGTAGGTTTGAAGGTACACACAGATATAAATATATGAAATGAATGGAAAAAAAATCCAGCGGTGGCACAAATGCATTCAAAAACAATAGAAAGATGTGAACAGACACAGATTTGCCAGAGGCTGTGTGAGCTGAGGCGCGAGTCATTCATTCGAGTTCAGTGTTTCCACTTGAGCGAAAAAAAAATGTACAGTTGTCCCGAACTGTCTTATTCCCTCTATTCTTTTCATTAATGTGAAGGACTAAAAGGAGGAGGCCTGGAAGAAAATAAGAAACAATTGGTAATTTGGGCACATTTAGAAATCTTGTGTGTGCTGTTTCAACAAACAGCAGTACTGCCTGTCAGGCCGTTTGTCGCTAAAACAAAAATACACAGTCAAACTTGTGCAAAGACAGGGAAACAAAGAGTTGTATATCAACACACCTTAATTTCACACTAGATTAATGATTCTCAGATGAGAAAATACATAATTATTATTTGTGTATTTAAATATAAATGAAATGGTAAAGACATTTGTTGTTGCTGTAAATGTAAGGGTAAGGCAGACATGACCTAATGATTTTTAAACCAGGAGGCCACCAGAGCAGCTGCAGATGTGTGTTGTTACTGTTTTCTTTCTAACGTTGCATAGCTAACTTGAGCTTTTTCTGCAGATGAGTGATTCTGTTACACTTGACCTCTTGACCTACTCTGACCTGGAACTGCTACGGAACCGAAAAGCTGGAGTGGTTAGTCGTCCTCGCGGCCATCAGCAGTCATCTCTTCTCACTGCAAAACGATATCTAATCCTCATATACACTGTGGAGTTTGACAGGTTTGTGCCTCTGCAGCAACAGACATAGTCACATAATAATTACTGAATTTTGTTTGGTGATGCCCTCTAACGCACGATTTGCTGCCTGTTCTGTATTTGTAGGATACACTACCCTTTACCCCTGCCCTATGTGGGTAAGCCTGACCCGGCTGCCCTACAGAAGGAAGTCCGAGCTCTGAGGGCTGAGCTCAACACTATCTCCTCTCATGGAATTAACAAATCTGCAGAACTAGAAATACAGCGGCTTCGAGCAGAGTAGGTTGCATTTCATTTCCATTGTCATGACCAATATAAAGGGATGTAGTTTTTTATCATTTTTTTATTTATTTATTTAAAAAGTCTCCTACTGTTTTCAAGGCTGGCTCTGGTCAAAGAAGAGAAGGAGTCCATGGGCAAGGTTCTGGAGCGACTGCAGGTCAGTGGTCCCACGTCCGGACGAGAGGACTGGAGGGTCAGAGATGTGGTGAGAACGCTGGAGGAGCAGCTTGTGAAGGAGAGGGCCAAAAGTCAACGCTCAGCCAGCAAGAGATGCCAGGAGCAGCGACTCCTAATGGAGCAGGTGGACCACTTCTGCTTCTCAATGTAGTCCAAAAGATTAACTTAGTTTCTTTTGGGACTCAGCTGGTTTTAACTGTTGTTGTCTTTTGTTCCCTGTCCTGGCTAGTTTGAGGAGCTTAGAGCATCAGAGTGTGCTCTCCGTGTTCGTGTCAAGAATCTCACCAGCGAACTGGCGTTGCTGCGGAGAGGGTAAGCCTAAGCGTGTATGATGTCTTTACTTTCACTCCATTTTTCATTCATTTACTTACAATGTGGAGTGAAGTTGTTAAATCTGAATATTATTTACTTACTTAGCACACACCCTCTATGTGTGTCTGCAGTAGAGTGACTCCTGTGTCCAGTCACATTCGCTCTCGAGTTGATGGGGATACCTATCGCTCGCTCTCCCGCGAGAGGAGGTCGGGGTACGGGACAGTTAGGGCTCGCTCGGGATCCAGAGAACGGATGGAGGACAGAGGGCAAAGGTCAGAGGAAAGGGGAAGAAGAGCAGACTCCTCGGGGCCGCGTGCTCGCATACCCAGGCCGTCACCTTCTCCCACTGGTACTGGATCTGCTCATGATGTTGCAGTAGTTTGGCCTATCATTTCAAATACAAGGTGATGATGCCTTTATCTCTAAATATTCCCACCTACTATCTAACAGGGTCCCGGGTAGATCGCTTTGACCCAACTGCTTACATCCGGGACAGACAGCGCAGACAGAAAGAGGCAGATGTCAAAAAGTTGGTCTCCTTTCTTTTTTCTTTTGACAACACACTGGTATTTGATGTTGTAGTTGCGCGGAGCAACAGTTTCAACCCTGTTTTCTGTCAGACAAAGAAAAGTACGGAGGGACATGCTGGCATCACCCGTTGGCTCTGAGAGGGGGCGTTCACGTTCCAGAGAGGCGTATCCTCAGATGGTCCGATCTGGCAGCAGAGGCAGGAGTTTATCAGTGGAGCGGAGAGGGAGCAGGAACTCCTCTGGAAGCTCGTTAGTGGACATGGATGAAATGACCAAAACTTTGTTCAGGTGATTGAATTACCTCTTTTTAGTTTGTTTATGCTCTGTTGTTTTAGCTGGTTATTTTAACATCTCTTATTCTGTGTCTACAGAGCAAGAAAACAAACTTACAATGGACCCAGTGTGGTGAGTGGCTTGGTATTTAGTTTAACTCTAGTACAATGTTACTAACTTACGTGTGTGTGTGTGTGTGTGTGTGTGTGTGTGTGTGTGTGTGTGTGTGTGTGTGTGTGTGTGTGTGTGTGTGTGTGTGTGTGTGTGTGTGTGTGTGTGTCACAGCCTCAACCCAATTTCTTCCTTCTGATGTTGTAAATCTTTAAAACACGTTGCAAATATGGAGTTTTCTAAACAATCTGGGCACTGTAGTTTTTAGACCAACATACCAGTATTCAAAAAGGAGTAGATGGTGCATTTATCGGGGAGCATTTTCATCCGTAGATAAATATAAATTTGACACAAGTGATTGGGACTGACTCAAAATGAACCACAGTGCCCATGTTCATTACAATGGAGAAATGTTGCCCAGTGCAATCATTTCTTTAAAGGTGTCCTGGGACCAATATTTAATTACTTTGTGGTAATGTCTACCATGGACTCTAACATTTTTTTGTGGAAAAAATGCCTTTGTTAACTTGTTCCAAGCCATTCTAGCGTGGCATAGAAAGCCTGCAGGAAGACTTGGCTCAATTTGTGCCAATTCTCATTAATATTCAACGGGATAAGCTGCTTGACTCCGATTGGCTAACAGCTAGCCAATGAGAGCCTGGCTAACAGTATCCTTTATCCAGCGCAACAGGGTGAGCTCATAAATAGTAATGAGCTCAGGCAACATGACGTCAGACTGACCAGTCAGTAAGATCCATTCATTGAAGGCTTTGGGATTTGTCGAAAATAAGAGAAAAACCAGAATATTGCCAGGCGTGTTATCCTTTTAATGTGCGATCTGTGTGTTTCTAGTCTAGAGGAGGCCTTTTGACCAGGAAGCCATTATGCAGTACTCCAACACACAGAATGAAAGATAAAGGTAACTAATGCAAGTCTTTTAACATCTTTGCTGCAATAAAAGTCATTTAAATTGAAGGGAAAAAAGTTTGCCACCACATATCATCTTCTTACCATTTTTATGTATCCAACCCCAGAGAGCTCCATAGATACAGGTGCTGAGCTGTCAGAGATTGATGCCAGGCTCCTGGCACTTCAGGAGTACATGAGGGACCTGGATACAGGACACTAACGACCCGCTGCACATGTAAATATGTTACCTGACAACTGCACAGCTTGGAGCTGCTTTTTTTTTCTTTTTTTTTACTTTGGACAGACTAAGAAGCTTTAAAATTGACCAACTGTTGTATCTGTGAGAGACTAAAACTCCAACTGGAGGCTCAGACTTCCAGGATTTCAGGAAACCGCAGCCATCACTCTGGACTACTTTTTGTGGACTGAAATTATTTTTTTAATATACCATGTTTTCATTAATTAACTTAAAATATGACTGTGTCTGAGTGTTGTGTTATCATTTCTTTTTTACACCTCACCAAACCCTCTAAAGTAGTTACATGGACGTACATTTTGACAGTACCTCAGTCTAGAAATAATTGAATTTGATCCTTCACTTGCTTGTTGGGTTTCTTTTTAATTGGTTATGTGAGAGCACATCACTTGCTTTATTTGTTGTGGAGTTTTCTCCATGTGCGTGTGTGCGTATGTGTCATCCTTTTTCTTTCTAATAAGTCAAGCAATTATTTTATACTGAAATGCGATCCACATGTTAATATATTGTTAAACCTTTGATGGACTGTTGTCTCTTCTGCCCAGTGCATGTTGGGATACACTCCTGTACCCTGAAAGATAATACAGAAGTAGAGGACATGACTGGCTAAATGCACGTCACCATAATCACAGCTGGTGGTTAAATGCCATTCCAGCCTTAGTCTGCATTTCCAATTCCTATGTTCCAATGTGTTCTCTTTCCTGCTCGACATTGAACTCAACGTTCCCAGTGCATTTTAAGCATTATAGTTGATAGTATAATACAACAGTTGCTCTGCATAGTGCATTAAAATGTACACTGTTTAAACAAAAGTGGAACCAATTTCCCTCTGATGTTGTACTGTATCCCAAACTCAAGCATTAAAGCTATTTATCTTAGGTAACATTTGTTCAAGGAAACCATGCTTATCTAAGATATTTGTATGTATGTTTACATAAATCCAAACCACTTTCAAGGTGATGTACATCAAAAGTGTATGAACAACGACACCTTTTTTATAATAGTAAAACTGCCAAATTTTGTATGAACTGCTGTATGTAAATGCGCACTAAAACTTTCAAATTTTTTTCCCAGTCTATCTTTTATATCATCTAAAAATATAATTTATAAGAATGGTATCCTGTGTTTACATTTTTGTACACACTGATACCTTTGCACTATTGTCAGTTGAAGTGGAACTGGAGGGAAACCTTGAAGGGTTTTTACATCACTGCAGCCGGTTTGCTTGTTTTCATTAATTAAATGAACGGCCGGGCAGGGAGCCTCCTGCTCCGGGGAACAACTCGGTGGCTGAACAGCTGTTTTGTTTCTACTTGGAAGGGAGAGTTATGTTAGTTTGTCATAACTGCAATGTAGCGAGATACACGCATTAACAGCATTTAGGCTACATATGCACACAAATTCTGAGGACATTCTTAAAAAAATAACATTTGCTTTCTTACAAAAAGTTTCAAATTCACTGTCCTGCACAAGTGTTCACAACACTGAACAGATATTCTCACTAATTAAACTTTGACCTTTTTTAACAGAGCTTTGCTATCTCTGTCAGGGCCTGAACCGTTTTGCTGGTTCACAAACACACAAAAAAATAAGAACCAATTTTAGTTTTGTCAGTTTAATACATACTTAAAATAAATCTATAGAAAAACATTGAGGTTAAACAGTAAGGCAGGTACAGTAAATCATCAAATTGATGTTCAGGCTCAAAGTTTTTGGTATGAAAGTACAACGGTTTTTTTTTTGTGCAAACTTTAAAAAAAATGGTATTGTTAAATCTAACTAGATGTTAAAGTGCTTGAGAGGTTACAAAACAAAACGGTTAGTACACCTGAACATTGAAACTGAAATTACATTACTTTAAATCCTAAGAAATTGAAATAAGGTTCTAAAACATCTGATAATGTGTTGCTGGTACGTCATTTTAATGATATTTTTTCTATATTGTTAAACATACATTCAATTCGGTGATAGAGCAGTGATAAAGAGCAAAGGCATCTTTTTGGTTTTCAACCAAAACATGTCAAGTCTGTCCAGGCTGGGTCACAGTGGTCATGGTCACCTGCATCAACTGAACCCTTCGATTGTGCAGGATGGCCTGAATGCTACGTGTAAGCTACGGGGGGGACATGAAACATGAGATTGACTATTTGTACATGTAGGTATATACATACGCACACACATGCATAAAAATGACTTACCGTTTGTTGCTGTGCAAAATTGTCTCGATAAAGGGCCTGTCTACGTTCCTTCTCTTTTTCATCAAAAATTTTCCAAGTCTCAGCTTTGAACTTAAGTGTGGCCTCAGGCAGACGAGGATACTGTTGCCGCTGTGACATAAAAAAAAAATGGTTACACACAGAAGGTACAAAGAATATTCTGAACAAGTGATCTTTAACTGTAACATATTTGTTTTGCCTTATGAATCAACATACAAAGGAGTCCTGCCATTTCTAAACCCCTCCAAACCAATACACAAATCTAAAACAACCCTTTACCAGTGCACCCCTCAAACAACATCTGTCATTAACATTGTTACTTTCATCTTACACTGTAACATAAGATCTGTTATCTGCAAAGTAATGTGCTGCAATGTATTTTATTAACTCCACAGCAACAATAAAAAGGAAGGCATTTGAAAAGTAATGTATTTATGATTATAAACATGCTGTATAATCATATTTTAAAATATATATGACCAAAATTAGCTGTTTTAAGTTTGTTTTCATCACATTAAAAAATGTACCCTAATTTTAAATACTTCCTTTTACCACAAGACCTAAATGCCACTCACCACTTGTAACATGTACTCCTCGATAGTGTGAGAAGTTGTCCTCTTGGATGCCATTAAGGCCTCCGTTAAATTTGCTCTGCTCCTATTCAGCATTTCCTGCAAAGACCTTTTCTTTAATCAAATGTGTTGACACAAACATCACCAGCAGTTATTTTAAGAAAACGTTTTAGAAACTTATATTTATGTATACCACTAGCTGTTCATTGGTCTTCGTATCCAAGCTGTTTAGGCTTGAGCTGGGTGAAGGGTTGGTAGACTGGAAGAAAAATATTTACATACAGTAAGCACTTAGAGTTATACTGGAAAACCCCGCAATGTGTAGGGAATGCAGTTTTACTAGACAGAGGCCTGTTAATGATGATGAATGCCTTGCAGTAAAGGGCTCTTTACCTCGGCCTCGTACTCGGCCCACGCATCTTTGCGTTCTGCCTCACTGAGCTCCTCTTCTTGTTTATGGTCGAGCAGAGATTCATGCTCGTGGTAAGACACTATCTGGTCTTTACGGGTTTGTAATAGCTGTGCTAAGACCTTATCCTGAGAGAGAGACACAAAAAGTAATTCAATGCAGCAAATCCATCATGGATTTTCAGAAAGCAATGTGTGTTATTTTGACATGGCATCGGAGAACGTGAAAATAAAGGCACCTTTGGCATAACAGGGGTGGTTCTTTTGCTTTTCTTAGAGTTTGGGTCGCCCAGCAGGTCTGGCTCAAATACGTAAAGTTCAGTCAGTTCAAAAAGGGTGAAGTGCCTCTCAATCTGCTGCTGATCCACCACTCGAAAGGACAAAGACTGCTTGGTCACTTGGCGATCATAGATCTTCTCCTCCATGGTGCCCTGGAGATGAAAATGACCAAATAATAAAAAAGGACTGAAAGGTATAGAAGTCCAATAGAAATACAGCAGAGATCTGTGTCCATCCTATACTGACCAATCCAGTATTCCTCTAGGCAAAAAAGCAAAGTCAGCTAAATCAACATAAATGTATGTAGCATAATGGAATGTCTTTACTCCTATCCCATAAATAAATAAATAAATGTATGAACCTTGAAATTGATCTGACTGATCTTGTTTTTTGTCCCAAAAACACAATGCTACCATAAAGTTCTGTTTAAATACAAATGATAGCTGTATTTGCTGTAATAGTCCTACTTGTTCAAATAAAAAAGCAACTATTCCTGCATTGCACAGCCAGTGCACTACAAACTGCAAAAACACAGAGCTACACTCTTAAAACCAGAACGCACATCAGCTAGTTTGACTTAGATTACAGAGTCTGTATCAAATGACATTCATGTAATTTTGTGCAGTTTGTTTTTTACATTGAATTTTGCCGTGGTATTTTAAAATAGTAGCATCAGTTACTAAAATTAACACTTTTCCTCTTATGTTTCCCTTACGTTTTAGATATAAATGAAGACCAGTGACTTTACCTGAGCCAAGAAGCGGTACACAAACACTTGTTTGAGCTGACCAAAGCGGTACACCCTGTATATGCTCTGTATGTCATATGAGGGATTCCATGATGCGTCAAAGATGACGACCCGGTTGGCAGCAACGAGGTTGATGCCTAGTGAGCCGGCTCTTGTTGAGATGAGAAACAATCGTCCGCTAAAATAAAGATCAATAAAATACAATCGGAAGAGGAACTTTGTCATGAGACTGTGAAACATTCTGTCTGGATCTTGTTAAAGTATAATCAATATATTTAGAAAGCTTGGAATAACAGATAATCTGTACCGATCATTGCTGGCATTATTGAACTGATCTGCCCATTTCTTCCTTAAAGGAGCACTGGTGGAACCATCAAGACGATAGTAATCAACGTTTTTAATCCAGCTACGCACTGCAAGAACAAAAAGCATAAAAATCTAAATGACAGTACATTCAAGCTGGACATTTTCTAAATCAATTAATATTTGCCATCCACAGAATACCTTCGAATGTGGATGGGTTTCTGGCATGGTGAAACGTTTTGAGGAAATCCTCAATTAGGTCCAATGAGATCAACGACTGACTGAACACAAGCCTAAAAATGCAAAGACGGATTTGGTTAGATTTGAGGACCAGTCACCATCTCAATAGACCACTGACAGTCTTTCTGTCTAAATTTGCTTCAGATTAGGAGAAAAAGAAAACATACACTTTATCGTTCAGGTCTTCAGCCATTCTGAGGATTTCAAACAAGAGCACCATCTTCCCTGAGTGCTCCAGGATTTTGGCATCTTCTTCAGTCAGCAGATTCTTGAACCAGCCCTCATCTAGACTCTGAGACTTTGAGTTGATGGTTGCTTTCTTTCCTACACAGAATGTAACACAGGACAAAGTACATTAGTGTGCAGGGTTGGAATATTGGTGACAAATAGAACTTTAATAGCTTCCACTGCTGGAGAGTCTTGGACTCACCAACAGTGACTGCTGTACTGCTGTCATCAATATTACCTTCGTTTCCTTCGTTCTCTCTCGGTCCACTACATCAGGCAAGAAAAGTGTACAAATATTATATAAATAAAATATACATCATAAAAATAATGTTGCATTGTAACTGAATCTTTAGAAAGCACTCATACCTCTTTCTTTATTCAGTGTGCCTATTCAGTGTGCCGATGTGCTGCAATAGCAGCAATCGGCGCAATGACTATTATTACCAATACTTATTATTATTATTACGCCAGATTCTTTCCCCGCTACTAGTCCCGGAGCGTTGCCAACACGCACAGAAAATACATGGAAACGTGTGTAATGATCGGGAATGGTGTGCTATGACTTTTCAACAAGATTTTCTGCGCGGTTTTCACAAAATTGCCAGAAAAACCATAGCAACAACTTCTGACACAAACACACACCTATCATGAGACTCTTCACTGTTGGCTCTATACACGCTAAAAGTATGTTGTTTAAATCAGGTCTGGTTGGTTCAGCGCTAGCTTCTTCATAGCTGTTTCTGGAAAAAACAGAAAGATCTTAAATAGATTTTAAAAGGTCTATCTCTGAAGGGATAAGACACTTAACACCTATTACTTTTAGGTTTATTGCTATTAGGATGTGCACCAAGTAGTAGGCACACTGTTAAAATTTCTGCGGAATTTTGTAGTTTCACATATTGCTGTTCCAATGTTGATGCATCATGTGACACCAATCTCCACAATACCTTTTTTTATATTTTGCACATTTATTTATTTTGAATAACAGATATACATAATTTAACTAACTGAACATGGCTTTCAAAGGCACATAAAAAGGTCACAAAATCTAAACATGTTCATAAAACCACTAGATGTGCAGAAGATTCAATGAGAAACAAATGAGGAGAAAATGTTTTGTTAAAGCAGAGTGTGACTATCAGCAAAGTAGGTCTTACCGCTCAACCACGGTCGTTTCTTCTTTTCTCAGCTGAGCTGCCGCTTTTAGTTTCTTCTTTTCAAAATATCCCTGTTATGAAAATCCAGTTAAGTGGGAAGTGAAAATGTGTTAAATCTTAAACTCTAAACATAATGCTAGACTAATAAGAAATCAACAAGGTGATTGTTTAACCTTGTTTTCTTTGCTGATGTAGCTGAGCTGAAGACACCAGGGATGAGTCCAAATTCTGCCGAGCACCTGAAAGTCCTTGAACAGGTTGGCTCCAATCCTCCCGTTTGCTCTGTTAGTCATACCTGAAAAAAAACATGCATGTACTTTAGATGGTCGTCCATCATTGAAACACCAAGTTTGAGTGAAACCTCAACATACAACCATTACTGATGATGATTTAGGGATTGCAAGCAAGTTATATAATTATATAAATAAATGAGTAAATGCCACACATTTGCCAGGCTTTATTTGATTTAAATGTTTCTTTCTAGGACCCCAGTACATTTTTCTATGAATAGGCTTGAAAATAGGGAAAATAGCCTATATGTGACAATTAAAAACAATAATCTTACTACTGGAAAAGAGGTCAGGAAGAACATCATCAAGTCACAGAAGAGCAAAAACTTAAATTCTGCTAAGAAACTTAAATGTGATTTCTCCTTTTCTTCTTCAACATTTAGATTCTTCTACAGCTGTGATTACTGCTCATCTTCATTCCTTAAAGTGAAAGTGTGAAGAGAGATTCTTACTGGTGACGTGGTCGAGGTAGTAGCGATACAACGTATACTGAAGTGGTGAAACTCTCACTGCCAGCACATACTCGTGTTTAGGAGGCAGAAACTGAGTCAACTCTGAGTAATCTCTTCTCTAAGAAAGAAGATAAACAGTGTTGTGAGAGCTGGAATATAAAACAAAATTGAATGTGCTTATACAGACAGCATTTTCTCTTTCTTTACCTGGACACATCCGACCAACATTGCATGAAGCACGTGTGCTCGCTTCTTCATGATTCGGACGTCTCTTGATGTGGAGTCAGCACATTGGCCGTTCTGTATGGGGTTGATGAAACGGTTTCGGAACTCGTTCAGTGAGCCCAGTAGATTCTTCTTGATGAAATTGACCATGCAGTGGTCTGTGGGAGCAAAATGTTTTTTTTTTATTGAAATATCTGTCAAAACATCATGCCTACACTTAATTTCCTCACTTAGAGCTAAAAGTGAAGCAGAATTTGTAGTACTGCAGTTTTGGTTCATCGATTACATCTGATTTTGTGTTTATGAAATATCTAGAAATGTTGGGTAATGTATTTCAAGTAGACTTGCTGGTACTATATAACACACACACACACACACACACACACACACACACACACACACACACACACACACACACACACACACACACACACACACACACACACACACACACACACACTATTTAATGTCCAGGAAGGTAGTGAAATGTAAATGCATACTTGGGCTCAATGTGTTTTAAAAGATGAGTCTCATAGCACATTACTGCACATCCTGCTAAAAATGAAAGGATAGAGTGAATGTGTTACTCTATTGTCATACATTCTTTCAGTATGTAAAATAGAAAAACATTGCAAACGGCTTATAACTCTGTACTTGAATTATATTTAAAATGCTGTCGATCAAAGTGTGATCTCATGGCAATATTTAATATGACGTAGTGGTGCAGACTTACACTCATTTAGGTTGTTTTGTAGTGGAGTGCCAGTTAACACCACTCTCCGTTGGGTCTTGATGGCATTTAAAGATTTGGAGATTTTGGTTGCTTCGTTGCGCAGGATGTGTCCCTCGTCACAAACCACAAAGTCTGGACCTGTAAAAAAAAAGTACATGAGAGAAGACAGCTCAGATCCAAACCATTTCAATGAGCAACACAATAACACATGAAACAGAAAACATTTGCAAAGTTACTGTACCTGGATCCACCAGTATGCTCTTTAACTCTTTCTTGCACTCCTCACTCATTTTCTGGGCTTGAGACATGATGCGATACATCTCGTACCCCATTATCATAACACCCCCGTCGCTCTGCCACCGCTGCAGAGCCCTGAATCGTTCTGCAGGATTCTTTTTTGTAGCCAGTTCTGTAACCTGTAACATATTTGTGAGTTTGTACACATTAGGCAAAGTGTAAGGCATAAAGCATTTGAGGCACAAAATGTAGGCAATAGCCCATTTATGATTTTTCATACCATCACTTTATCCGGTCCCATGTTGCTTTGCCATTTCTTGAACTCATTGACCCAGTTGAGGATAGTATTAAGTGGACACACAACCAGGGCCCTTCTAAATTTCAGGTTCTTTGACAGCAGCACCGTGTGGAGGAAAGTTACTACCTATAAAATAACACAGCTATGACTATGAGGCACAGACAACTGATCACAGACACTGAAGCATAGTTTAAGATACGTGATGTTAGGTGATGTTCATACAGCAAACACAAAACCATAATATAACATTTTTAACACAATTCATTTCATGGTGCACTATGGAATTTTGTGCCGCTAGCAATTTCTATTAAGGTTTTGTGTATTAGTTTGCCTTGGATAAATCAAAGCAAATTAGAATATTGGTGGTGGATTTGTGTCACCTGTAGAGTCTTCCCCAGGCCCATGCAGTGTGCCAGTACACAGCCGGTTCCAG
The DNA here is from genome assembly GCF_013103735.1 of Etheostoma cragini. Lineage (NCBI taxonomy): Eukaryota > Metazoa > Chordata > Actinopteri > Perciformes > Percidae > Etheostoma > Etheostoma cragini. The sequence goes on along the minus strand of NC_048419.1, from coordinate 10,059,590 downwards.
GGGACGAGTTGGCTTTCTTCACAGACTCACAACAACTGTCCCAAATAAACTGGACCCCTTTTGGAAGAATATAGAAAACAAGGTAAGTAAGACTCAACTGTATTAACTAATGCTGCAGTTGACATGCCTGTATAGTGCATAATAGTAAGGCAATGTCCTGTTCAGTGTGAGTGAAAACAGAGCACAAACTAACCGTCCACCTGGTGAGGCTTTAGTCTCGTCACCAGGTTCCTGTGCACCTGAACAAGAGGATTCTTGGTTTCGTCATCTTGATCCAGGATCAGCTTGGTGGTGATGGGACACGCTACTTGAGACAGCTCATCCTTTCCATCAATTGTCTGGAAAACAATGCCACCAGTAAGCATTTAGTCTGTTTGCTCCTCCCCTTGGAAACCCTCCCAAAAAGTGCTACTATCAGCAAAAAAACTTTTATATACTGTGATTATTGCCATTTATCAACAGAGATATAATATCTAATGAGCAAGTCCTGCTGCAGAAATGTGTCAAACTACTGTAAATATCCATTTGTCATTGACAGTGCAGTTTAATGGTCTGTTTTGACGTGCTGTGTATGCAGTACCTCTCTCCTGTCCTCCATCTGTTGTTTCTTAAATGCCAACCGTTGGCGTCTCTCCTCCTCCTCTCTGAGGGCTTCCTGGGTCTCAGCACGGAGATTCGCATCTTCGATGATATCCCGGATCTTTTTGCGTCCTTTTGGGGTGCCTTTACTGTCGCCGTTCTCATCGCAATCCTCTTTATCACTCTGCTCAAATACAGAAAGATTCAACAAGCGATATGACCATTAGACACTAGAGCCAACTCCCAAGTTTAAGGCATTAAAGATGAGCAGATGCAGATAAGATTAATAAATAACACAGTTATAACATCAGCCGTTACCTTTTCACTGTCGGAGTCGGACAACCAAATGCAGGGAACTTGTATCTTCTTTTCATAACTACGCAATGCCTCCTTCTCTTTCCTGGATAACCTGGAGCTAAAAAGAGGAGAGAATCAGATATGAAAATTAACTTTGTAAATAATATATATACTAAAGTGTTTGTGTGTGTGTGAGATAGAAGGACAATGCATTGTTTTTTTTCCAGAAAGCAACAATAATTAAATATTCAGCATAAAAATGTAGTCAAAAGATTTCTTTTTTAAATCTTGATCTATGCTTGATTTGAACTGCTTGTTCCATAATTTCTTGATTGTTAACGCTCTTGGCTTCTATTATCGGAAAACACGCACTGAACTTGCTCAGTCAGTGTACAGCAGGGGTGGATGCACTATAATGAACACTTGTACAGTCTTAAACCACTATGATACATTAGCCCAGGTATAAACGCTTTGCCATATATTAATAAGATTCCAAAATTGACATTAAATAAGATTTTTTTAAAAGCCCAAGATGTGCAAAGGTTGTGTCATGAAATGCATTTGTGTATGATTGCATTACTGTATATTATCCAGGTGTACATGTTGTATTAAGTGAAGGCAAACAATACTGTGTGTTCATGTGCTCGTTCATATTATTTAACATTTTAAAGATTGACTGTGTAACTTATAATAAAAGGCATAGCACAATCATTCTCTCACAAGTGAAACTTTGAATTTATAAGAATTAAAATCCACCCTTATTTACAATTCAACACTGTTTTTTTGTTGCTATTACCTTAGTTGGTCTGTTATGACCAGTAGCAAATGGTGTCTGACACGGACGGCAGATTTTAAATAATTATTGCCGCAGAACAGACATCACTGAGTCAGTTTGCGGTCTTTGTAATCCTACTGTACCTGACCTACTGTACTGTGTACTTGCTGGCAGCTGAAATGTATGAATGTACCTTTTGAGTTTATCTTCACCGGCCTCATCCTCTGACTGACTCAGCTCCTCGCTCATCCCAAGATCTTCTGGCTCAGACTCGTTACTGTCCCCATCACTTTCACTATGAGCTTAACAGAAATCAAAGTCAGACATTAGCGCAAAATAGGTACTTCCTGTTCAGACAGCTCAGTTTCTAATGTTAGACGTGTCCTTACAGCCCAGGTTTTTGCTGCTGGTCTTTGGCTTGCTCTCCTGCTTTCCTTCGTCACAAGGTGTTCCCTCATCTAAGGTTAGCTTGTGGCTGAGAAGATGGTGTCTGGAGGTGGGCCCATCACATGTGGTGTCAGATGAATCTGATGTCATGTCTTCTCCTGCAGCAGATATATAATTTCCCCCCCTTTTAATAATTCACAAAAGGCAATGTTCCAATTTTCGCAATTATGGTTGTAAAGTACAAATATCCATACAAATTCCACTACTCATCAATGGGACTAAAACTGGGAAAGAATGTGTGCTTATAGAAAAGATGCACAAGCGGAAAGCAAAATATGTGCTACGTAAAAAAAATACTTACCATTTTCTTCTGTTTCATTATCCTCGTTGCCTTGTTTGAACTCCTTCTCACCCTCCAAGTCAGATTCATCCTCCTGCGTTTCGTCATCCGAAGAGATTTCTTCGCCCGAGGAGTAGTTGGCTTTGATTTCAGCCAATAGCATTTTCTTAGCGATTCTTTCAAAAGTGGAAAAGAAGTAAAAGGTACCTGAGGTTCATTTCATAATCAGTAACATTGTCTTCAGCTGGATATTTTTATACTTTATAGAAAAATCATTATTAAGTATAATAACAGTTGGAACTTGAAAATGTAACAAAATCATTCCAATTACTGGTTATGTGCAAATTTTCCCTGAGCTGGGAAATTGATTCTAAATCTGATCAGATATCTTTAGTGAGTCACCACTGTTCAAACTACATTACCGACAAAGTCTTGAACTGATGTGCCGATATAAAGCTCTGCTTGTCAAGTCACAAATTAAAACTGCAGGACATGCATTTAAAATAAAAGCAGAAAAGAGAAAAAGAGAATTGATACACAGTTTTGAAGAGAAAGAATTTATTACAAGTATTCTTTACAGAAAAAACAGAACGACATTTACTTAGTTTATTCACCTTTGGTTAATGGGGAGGGATACTTTTAATTTATTTCCTACAATGTTTTTCTTTTGCTTGTTCAAGTCTGACACACATTTTTCAGGGGTTTTTTTTCATGTGAAAATAAAAGTTCCAAAAGATTTCTAGTTCATCCAGTAGTGACAGCTTGCAGTTGAAGAACTACAGTCTTCCTGAACACATACAGAGCTGGCTGTGAGGTTGCATGCTCCTCAGACAATTAATATTGTGTTAAAGACAGAGTGTGGGACACAAAAAAAACAAAATTACTAACAAAGTCTGCACATATTTACTGACAATGAAATGTAATTTCAACTGTTTTTAACCCCTTTGTACTCCAGTGGAGCATTACGTTTCAAAAATGAGGACAGTATGCACATAATCTGATAGTTCATGAAATACATGTTTTTAAAACTGTAAAATGTTTATGGTTTTAATACCATATTGGGTTTTAAACACTCATAAGTACCTTCTTAAACCCCCTTCTACATCTACCTGTGTACAATACCCATTTCCCAACACGGGGCTGGCCCATGGTTAAACGTGATAACCGAGAGTCAAACAGCTTGGATGGGTCTGGCTCAAGTTTGTCTACTCTCTGGTTATTTGTCCATCCCGCACTCAGCCTTTCTCACCCAGCAACCTGCATTACGTACACAGGTCCGGTCTGATCTCCAAGTGGCTTGTCAATGCAGGTCCCTGCAGATAGGATAACTGCTACTTTGACTGACATTAAATTCAATGTCCAATGAGAGTTTATTGTAAAATGCGTATTACAGAGTTACATGCCAGATTAAAGCGGCATTACCAGGCCAGACCCTAGGATCTCATTTGACATGCTAAAACTGGGAAAAAAGACAAAAACAGAAAAACACTGAGGAAAATAACATACTCCCACACGTGAATTTGACATGTTCGCTATTGCTATTCGCATGCTGTGTGGATTTTAATTAAATTAAATTAAACAGTAATTTTCGTGTTTTAGCCCACTAACTACTAACAATGTAAACTTTACATTTCTGCTGACCATTTTCATAAAGTTGTGCTATCACTACAGCTGAAAACAGTCTTTAAAAAATGGGTTGGTGCCGATAAGAGGCTACAATATCCCACATTTAACTGATTGTTGCCTAACAGCACTGCATTCACTGCTGTGCTGTCAGAAAATCCGACCTGGAAAAAAAAACATGAGAAACAAACATGGATGTCATTAAAGGCACAATTTGAATTTGGTCGCTTTTTGCATTATAATAGTTGTTTCATAGCCCACTCTCAATTCTCAGATATACAATGTTCCCATCACATTTAAAATCACTGACCCAGAAGGCTTTTTAAACCATATTGTTTTTATCTGGATTACTTTAGAAAAATGCAAAAGCTTGTTGTCAACTGTCAAGCAGTGTTTAAAGGTATAGTTTAGAGCTTTTAAAGTGTGGTTGATTGAGATAGTTATCGATAGTCAGTGTATTACGTCCAGTAGATGTGAGTCGGCACGCCCCAGTCTGGAGAAGCAGAACTGTGCCCCGACATGGAAGCTAAGCCATGTACTGCTGTGGATATGGGCATCAGCAAAACATCTTTTAGCAAACTATGAAAAACCCCACCTAAAGAAATCATCTTTTTAATTGTAAGCTATATTTAGAATATTTCACAACTTTGCCTTGCCATCAGACAGCCATTGTGAACATCAATTCTCTCTTCAAAGCCACCAGATTCCATTGACAAAAACAGAAATTCAACCTTGCATACCACAAAACTAACAAACATACTAGCCGATTGTGGCAGCAGTAGGCCAGCGCCTAATGTTTTTTGCAAGGTAAAATTACTGTTATGTCAAAATTTGTCTGGTGGCCTTGAAGAAAGCGATAAAACGGCTTCAGTTACCCATCAATAAAAACTGTTTGGCAGCAAGGTAAAGCAGTGAAAACATTCTAAATATAGAGTACACTTAAACATATAGAGATTTTTTTTAGGTGGGCCTTTTTAGACGCCTAAAATAGGTTTTGCTGTTGCCCCCGTCTACAGCAGTACATTGCTTAGCTTCCGTGTCAGGACTCCTGTCTGCTTCTCCTAATTGGGGGCGTGCCGACCGACATCTACTGTAGGGGATAAACTGGCTCTGATTAAGGACCTCATTCAAGCCCAATTCAAAATATTCAAACAATGCCTTTATTTCTCATTCAAGTTTAAATACAGTAAAACTGTATTCCTTAGTTAAAATGCAACAGAATGCTTTAGAAAATGGTCAGCAGTAATGTATACTCTGTGTATAGAAAGTGGGGTAAAACGTATAAAAACACCGGTGTGTTTCCGCTAAACACTTGACAGTGATGACTGTAAATAATTTAGATTAACCAGGTCATTGTATGTGGAAAAACCTGTTCAAATGTTATTCCTCAGTGCTTTGAGTATTGATGCACAATAATAACCAGATCCAGTTTTACTAGGCACATATCACACACACACAGTGCATTAAATGCATGTGACAGTAGATTTTGTTCATTGTTTTACAAGTATTGTGCATGGTGAAGATTCTTTCTAGGTCAGAATATGTCACATGACCTTCAATTTCGATGCCAAAACATTTGCAGACACCCTGCACTGTTCCTCAGGGGTAGGCCTTGAGCAGCAATAACATTTCTGGTTGTACTGGGGTGCTGTCGGGAATCTCAGACAAATATCTCAAACCCTCAGCAGATGAAACCGAGACTTGGTGCATGGCTAGATACTACTAGATTAACAGTGGTGGGAAAATATCCCTTTGTAATTTGAGTGAGTCAACCCTTTAAGAAAATCTCTATGAAAGCAGCACTGTCAGAGAAACAAAAATGACACTGTTTCTTAAATCTACAAGTAAAATGTTTTTTTTTAGTAAGGAACACTGAAAGATCTCAGCCTTCCTTCTTACTTTATATATGCAAAAGTATATGATCCCAAGCTGCAACAGCACTTTGAGGTGTATCTGTATTTTAAATATTATAACACTAAAAGATACAGACAATGCCTAAAGTTATTGCTGCTTTAGTATATTAAGGGAATAGTAGCAGAAATATGATAATGTTGATCAAGAGAAAAGAAGAAACACAGCTCCACCTATCACAGCCCAAATATTTAGAATACCATCTGGTTATTGAGATCATTTTGGAAAAGAGCATCTGGGTCTCATGTTTATAACTTATACATGAGACCTTTGACATAGTCAACAAAGCCAGCAATACACTAAATGTGTCAAATGTATGCTCTGAAATAATTTAATGGCACAAGTGAGCACTCAAGGCATCCATTGAGTGCCAATCTACCATAAAGCCTGCTCTAAACTACAATAGGTCTGATTGTGGGTTTCTTGTAGTTTCTGGAACTGCAGTTAAAATTTGTTTACATGCAAGTTACTCCAGAGCTCGTAACTTGCATGTGATCTAGTTTAGAAAAAGTTTAGAGAGACTACATGACAGAATTATGTCACAATAAAATGTATTATGATGACTGAGGGCAAATACCAAAGCCTTGATGATGATGCCTTAAATATATGACGGCAAAGCACTACTTTACAAATAAGGAATGTCAATTGACATGCACCTCAAAATATATTTATAATTGGCAATACCTTGGTATACCATGATTTTCATATTATAAAACTTGTCATCAGTTAAAAAGAATGTAAGAAGGGTTAATGGTGTTTTGGGTGAGACTGTGGGAGTTTATTACCAGAGACATGTTCTATGCTTACTAAATCTTCCAATGTGTGTCAGTTGGACAGGGAGCGTACCCCTTTTAAAAATTCTGAGATTTACAGGTGTTCACAATACCATCATTATAGAATCTTTCAAAACAAAGTAATAAATCAGACTCTGAAATAATGTATTTAACATTGGCATCAAATACAAAACCATTCATGAAAATGCCGCCATTATGTGAAGCTCAAGTCATGTGTGGTAGAAGAATTACTAAATTTATTTTGTGGCCAGAAGTTACAGTGGCTACAACAGGAATTTAACTTTTGTGCCTAAAAGAACTCAAAAGCTGAATAACATAAAGCTAAAGTGCATTTACAAAGCCACGTACATTATATAAGATATTTTAACAAACAACACTTTTGCCATCTTATAATTAGGTCAATTAACTCTTCTAAATATAAGTGGGATTTATGTAGAGTACATTTTAAAGTATAAAAGCAAGAAAAAAAGATTTCAAGGTGAAGCATAAAAGTTTTAAAAGACATGCTTACAACTTTTGGTTGATTAAAAAAGTTAAAATACTTATTTACTTATTTCTAAAGGTAAATAACTGCAGATAATCTGTCAGGCATGTTTCAAACATTATACTTCACCTGTAAATAACAATTAAGTAAACAGTGCTGCTCACTGGAGGACAACAGTTCTTTGCAAATTCTGTAATAGCAGAAAAGTAGACTCAAAACCGTTCAAAACCTTCTAAATATGTTCAAATACCATCATTCAAATCAGTCTGAGCAGTAAGGCAAAACAAGTTGCATTCATTGTTCAAATGTCTTATCAGACCTCTCCAAGTGGAAAGTGGGTCAATTACAAGGTTTCACCTATTGTATCCGCATAGTAGGACAGTGAACCAACACAAGGTATAAGTCTAATGGCAATACCAAAATCCTCAAGCAAAATGTTTCCCAAGCGTTTCCATGTATACTGGGGGTTGCACACTACATAAAACAGACACACATTCAATGCATGTTCTGTCTTAACAAAATGAGAAGCAGTACAATTTAAGTTAAAAACAAATATATAGAAAGGCTGAGTATGTTGATTAACCTTCACAAGTCAGTTCTAGGCAGGTTCAGTCTCAGAATGTGTATTTGATAGCTGGGGTTCTGCTGCAGCTACGTTTAGGTCTTGTTTGAATAGGTTGCAATTGAGTCTTAATGACATAGGTGCTGCTAGATTTTGCACAGAGTTTGGGATTCAAAGTTACCTTTCTTCCACACCTAAGGTGTTTTACAAACTCTACATCTGGGCTTTTTGAACCATACCTATTTTCTGGATCATCATCATCATCTTCTGCCGCTGCTGCCCACGAGGGCCCAGATTGCTCCTCATCTCCTACAAAAACATTTGAGACATAAATTGCTGTTTCAGACAAAACAAATTCCTGTGTTTGCAATTAAGGATGATTTTTAAGTGTCAATCTCATCAAGAAATCTATAAAATGTCAGAAAATTGTGAAAAATGTCAGTGTTTTCCAAAACCCAATCTGACGCCCTCAAATGTCTTGTTAAGTACAATCATAGAGGTGTGAAGAAACTAGAAAATATTTAAAAATAACCACTGACAAGATAAACTGTAGATCTAGATATACTATAATAAATATAAGACTCACCTGAAGACTGGTGGAACGCTGCTGCTCCCAGTAAGGCCACATCGTCAGTGATTGGCTTCATCTTCTGATCACTTCCTTCACTCTCAAAGTCGTCGTCATCATCGTCATCTTGATCGTCGCTTGATGACGATGACGACTCCATTACTTTTTGACGAGTTTTAGCCTTAGACTTTCCAGCCGGTATCCGAGCCTGCTTTCTAGCAACATCTTGATCCTCTCTTTTAACAAGGTGAGACTTCCCTATTGGCCTCAGCGTATTCAAGTGTATTTTCTTCTGCGAGTCCACATCATCACTAGAGGAATCGGTGCCACTTTCTCTTCGAGATTTTACTCTTCTGTTACTTGAGTCTGACTCGGGGGAACGGTCCAGCATCTTACGTTTGCAGCGCATCTTCTCTGGTGAAATTGGGGTGTTCTTAGTGAGCCAGAAGAGACATTTCTTGGCCACCTTAGTTGATGCTTCTCCACCATTCTCATCACTCTGGGGTTCATCAGAGCTTTGGGTCAAAGCTGCTCGCTCAAGCAGAGCTGCAGGGACTTCGTCGGAGTCAGAGTCGTCTCTATCTCTGCTCAGACTTTGTTCCTCTGTGTTTTTGGCTGGTACTGTGCTGGAAGTTCCCTCAGGGTCAGAGTCACTGTCTGCTGCTGAAAGAGAAGTTTTGGCCTTGACATCACTTGGTCGACGCAAAGGTGTTGTCTTCACGCGAGGAGATCTTCTATTGGGTTGTTGCTCTTCTGGGTGTAGGGATGCACTAGAGTTGTCATTGCTCATCTTGCTGTCAGCTTTAGCACCTACAACACCTGTTTCTTCATCTTCCGATACATCGTTCTCATCCGACTTATCGTTCATGTGGATGTCCGTCTCTATCTTCGGAGCATCAGAGGATGGCTCCTGCTCCATTGGTACAGGAGTAAGTTTTACTACTAGTTTTTTTGTCATGTTTAAACCGCTTTCAGATGGCTTCAGGCCAATCTTCTGGGCACTCTGCCTGGCTTCATTTAAATCTGAATCCATGTTTTCACCAGTGCAGGCATGTGCAGTTCTCCCATCCGTGCAGCCCTTGGAGTCAGAATCATAATCTTCCAAATGTTCACCTGCCAATTTCTGCAAGTCACTCAAGCATCTTTTATCAGAGATATCTACATCTGCTTCTGTTACAGGTTGTGCATCAAAGTCATCACTAAATAACTTTTGCCAACAGCTCATGACGTCCAAGTCACTGAATTCTTCCTTAAGGCTATCCTCGAATGCTGCAAGTGATTTTCGCAAACCTTTAACTACTGACAAAAAGGAGTTCAAGTACAGCTTGCGAACAGCAGGTGTTTTCTTGTTTGTTGTCACAGTATGAATAAAATTGACAAATGTCCGGTTTAAAATGTTTGTTGAGTCCACTAAATGCTTGGCCTTTTTAGTAAGATCCTTAGAAATCTGCAGTGTGTTATAGTTGAACACCACATTACCATCCATACCAGTGTGATCCCATGAATCTAAAGGAAGGTTTTGAGGTAAGTGTGGCAACATGTGATACATTTCTGATTTCTCCGGCTCTACTCGGTTCTTCTTGCGCTGCTGATACCACAGATTCTCCATATTCTCGAGGACATTGTCACAGGCCACCACCAGGTCAAAAAGGGGCTCCGGGCTACACACATAGCAGTACCATTTGCTCTCCAAGATGCCAGAGAGCTCCTTCCTTCCTAAATTTCTTAGAATACACTTCTTGCAAAATGCATTACTACAGAAGTCACAGCAGATCAAGTTGCCTCCTTCAGCACACCATCTGCATGAGGGGGGAAAAGATAATAAATGCAGTAGATAAAAGCTTAGTACAAAGTAAGTTATGGGAACTGTTTAGGTTTCAGTTAAAATATACAATACAACAAATCATACCTGCATTGCTCATCCATTCCATCTCCATCCTTACTGATGTCATCACTTGAGTAATACTTGTAGCAAGACTGGCAAAAGCAATAGCAATAATGTTAGTCTTGTTGGTGATGGCTCTTTTGAATTATTACCTTCAAATACAGAACTCTTTTTAGCTACATTCTTAAAACAAAGCATTTTCTATGTCTGACTGATCACAGCAGTAAATCATTGGAATATTGACAGACTTAGCTCAGTATATGTATTTACCATTTGAAAATAAAATGGCAATGACTGAGTGGCTAAAGTTGGTGTACACTGAATTTAGTTAGCATAATGTCAATATTTTGACATCATTAATAAATAAAATTGCTTAAAATGCACATCCAAATTCTGGGGGGCTGAGGGATCATGATAATTTCAAAATAATTTAGACTTATTAAATTCTTCTAAACTGTTTTTCATTAACACCATCTTAGACATGATGTATTACTGTAGAAAATAAGGCTAAAGTGCCAGTACAATTGAATACAGAAAACTTTATTTTTTAGTGTTTCACATTTATGTTAACAGAATATATGGTTCATATCTGTACTTCTCAACATTAAATACATCCACCAAATGCAAACAGAATTAGACAGAAGCTAGTGATTAACATGAAAAATGATGAGCTACTCCACAGAAAATGAATTGATACTTGGTAAGTATTGTAATGGGAAAATTACATTTAAAAATGATTTCTTTTACAGTATATTCTTCATTTATTCCTGTTTGTCTTTCCCTACATTTAGAAAATAAGGTTGTCTAGTGTTTACACTTGAAGGTTGGAGCCACAAAGTCTAGTGACCAGTTGTTGGGGCCTTTGTGTGAGTCAATAAAGGTGCAAAGTCACACATAAAGTATCTCTCACTGCATGTTCTGTCCCCTAGAAGCTGAGATAACTTTGCATTGTTTAGCTTTTCATATAGCTAGACGTCTAAACTCTGAGACAAGGCCATTATGTTTAAATAACGGCCATGCTGATTCCAAACGGACAGCTTTGTAAAGGCAGTTTTGGCTCCAGATAGCTTTTACACAGTTAATCACAAAACATTGGCCGCTATGAACATGTATACTAGCATGGTTTTTATCACAAACATGGTCGGTCAGTGAAGGCACAGTCGCCGAGGTAGCCATCATTGCCGTCATATCTTACTCGTATGAGAGAGTGCACAGAACAAAGCTTTGTGTCTAGCATCTAATGACTAGAAAGCTCTTTCTTACCACTGCTGCCGTACAGTGTCTTCCTTGAACATACAGTATGATGCAGAAGCAAGCACCCGGCTCCCTCAGTTTGGGACACCAAGTGCTAAACGGTTCCCCGTCTCCAACGTCTTACTCTTGTCCTCCATTCATTCCCGGCGCCATTTGTTTTTAGTTTTTACTCCTTTTTAAACTAAGGCTTTATCTACATGCTCCAAGTCTGATAAACTCTGCCTCCATTTTTTTTAGCCGCGTTACCACAGAGACTTACCACACTCTCACTTTTTGGCAAAGACCCGCCCTACTTTGCATCTGATTGGCTAGAACTTGTTTCATTGGTAAGTGGAAGTTTGATGATTTGTGAAAACGAAGCGCATCATAAAACAAATCCCATGTGGAGATTTTAGTTTATTTATTTTTCTAAAATAGTGGCGGGAAATCCGGCACCGGACCGGAGTACTTTAAGCCCTGAGTATGTCTGTGACCTATTTCAACATTGCCATTTTATTTAAACTCCATCTTTTAAATCTTGGTGACAGCATATACTAAGGTATGTTTTCCCCAAGGTTTCTGACTTTTGAAGAGATGTACAGTCTATGATGATGAAAATGTAATACGGATACATTATTACATATTAGTACTGACTTAAAGGTCAAAGAAAATTGAGAATTTGTTTCTGACATAAATAAGCAGACTCACCTTGCAAATAAGTACTTTCAGAGCTGGATGTCGATAGAAAGAATCTCTCTGGAAGTGGTTTACTTGTCGCCCACATGCGGTACAACAGACAATTCCCATGTGTTCAACTCCTATGAAAGCATATTTTGTCATTAGCAACAAAATGATTATAATAATGGCTAGATGGGTTGTTTAAACAATGTGAGAATGCCCTGAGCAAGACCCCTGGTTGATATACAAAAACTTGCTAGAAGCAGACCAAAGTGGAAGCAAAGCACCTGGAGGAGCTTCTTCTTTTTTCTCTTTCTCTCTCTCAAAGTCTGCGTATTAGTGATCTCTCTCACAACAAGATAATGACCGAGCCGCATTGAGAAATTAAGTAAAATTAATTTTTAGCTTCTTTTAACCAGTAAGCTGTTTTTTCAGGCTGTGTAACTTTTGTCCACAAGCAGTCAATGGATGAGTGCCCCAACATGTGCCTTTTTTTGATTAATTTGAAGAAACAGCTGCCTGAGTAATCATGAAGTGATGCACAATGTTATTACAATATCAACCAGTAGTGACTGACCTCCACGTCTTCTTGAAAACTCTTTCCGCAGTACGCCTGATTTCCGGCTGCGAAACTCAGGACCCCTGAAGTCATCTCTTCCATTATCAACAGCTTCAGGCCTCACCAGTACAGTGCCTGTTTAAAAAAAACATACCAACAATGAGTCTCACATATTTCATCAATATTAAATACGTAATCATAATCTAAATTAAAATCAATTAATTAAAGCTTGGGACAGAACTATATATTTCATTATATTTTAAAGATTTGTGTCCACCTAGATGTTCTTTTCTGTCTTGCAGTCAGCAAGACTAAAAACACATACAGGTACTTGATCGCTCAGCAAAGACATCAGACAAAACTCTTAGTGTTATAGTCCAAGATATTCACCAAGATCATTTTCTTTTTAACTAAGACTGTAACTAAACACAATGGACACCAATTCAAAATGTTGCACTACAATTTGCGCAGAAAGGTTATGAGGCAGAGTATAAATAAGGGAATTATGATAGGAAAATGTTAAGACCTACCTTTTGGCAATCTAGTGATATCAGGGTGACCATTTGCGTTGACTGGTAAATCCAAGTCCTCACTTGCACTTGAGTCCCCAGATTCATCCAGCCCAGAATGCTTTATGACAACAGATGGTTTTCTGTAATTTCAGTAAAATGGTTTCATAAAAAAGTAAGCTCCAGAGTATAGCAACATTCTGCACAGGTCGGTGGCAAAAAAGGAGGAAGCGTATAAATATAATATCCAACTCACCTTCTTGAGTATTTGGTATCCACTCCAGCCTACAAAGCAAGACAGCTTTTGATTAAGTTGTCACTGGTAGCAATATCCAACAAAATAATTACCCACTTCAGATCAGGGTTTACTGGCTTGCCAAAAAAAGAGGGGGACATTTTTTTCTTCCAAATTGTTAATTTATTAATCAGATACAGTATACTGTACATTGTAATGACTCATTAAACCAGATATTTGTTTATGCCAGGAATCCTCAACATTTTTTAAGCCAGGAGATAAAAGGGCAGCCTAAAACATTTATACATATGTTTTAGTGCATTTGATACTAAGCTATTAAAGTATTAATTGTTTGCACAAATTTAAAAAAAATCACAATTTATTAAGTGCTGTCAGTTACGCCAACCAATTTTAACGGTGTCCATTTTTTTTCCGCAAGATTAACGCTCTTTTTTTTTTCCACATGCTGTTGCAACAACTAGTAACGTTAGAAAAACTACAACACCACACCGGAACTAGCTAGACCGGAAACTAACAACAGGCACAAAGCACACACTTGTTTGGACTTGCGAGCCGGCCAAAGAGTAGTAACGTTACGTTTTGAGTGGATGGCGAGAGTGAGATGCTGAAGTGGGTGCCAATAAGATTCTGAATGGAAAGTTTATTTTTTAAAAGTTGCCAAATGGTTCCGTTGACAAGACCAAAGTGATCTGTGGGTTTTGTCGTTACCATCGCAGCATGTCCAGTCTGAGAGACCACTTGATGGCCAAGCACATCCCCCCGTCAAAGTATTATGTTCACCATTTTATTGGAACACAGTGTTACATTGTGTAAGAGATAATTTCCTCCAAGTGAGGAATGTTAGAGTAAAATTGAACACTACAGTAGGCTATTTGACAATGTTGTTTTCAATTAAAAAGCATTTGCACAGACCAACCCAATCCACTTTTCCATGTTGATAGAAGCATTAAAATGAGAATAGAAATAATGGGACAAAAACAAATCAAGGGACATTTAGAATAGATAAAACTGTACGATTGAGAGTAATTGCAAGTTAACTATGACATTAATGTGATTAATTGCAATCAATATTTTAATCATTTGACAGCGCTTGTTTTAATTTTAAATATACAAGTGGCACAGGGAATCCTTGGGATGAACTGGGTCTGTGGGTGCCTGGTTTATATGTACTGTAGGTTTTACAATGAGGCTGATTTAATAGCTCATTTGCTAATAATATATTGGATTTAAAGTAATGCATTTTGAATTGCCCCTCTGGAACAAATAGTTATTTTTATTTGTGTATTAGGACATTTTAATTTTTTGAAAACAACAATAATTTGGTGGCCCCCCTGCAGTAACTCTGAGTTCCCCCTAGGGGTCCAGGACCCCCTGTTGGGGATCTCTGGTTTATACAAACAATTTGATTCTAGGAGACTTGAGTCTCGTCAATAAACCATACTTGGCAATGAACTTGTGAATTTCTGATTCTGACATAACACTTAACACAACAAATTATCTGTTACCTTTGTAGCATCAAGTTCTCTTGAGTTTCCCACAGCACAGCTCCTGTTGGTCAAACCTGTAAAAAAAAAACAAAATCTGTTTAAAATGTTTAGAAACGCATGGCAGGGTTGGCTCGGGAGGTTGAGCCGACACACATATATTGAGAGGTTTCTGCCTCAACGCAGAGGTCCAGTGTTCGAATTTGACCTGTGACGAGTTCCTGCATGTCTACCCCCTTTCTTACCAAGCTGTCCTGCCAAATTAAAGGCAAAAAAGACCAAAATATTCTTTTAAAGAAAGTTTATAAAGCATGTAAATATGAAGTGAATCCTTCCATCATTCATGAATAATTTAATAAAAGCTGTACCATCAGCATCCTCTGAGGTTGGTGTGCCATTGCTGTCCTCAACAGTAGAATGAGCCATGTACTCGTGCAGTTTGTTGACCAATACATTCAGCTTGCTGGTGGTGGTGCTACAGTCAGGGAAAAAGAAAATGGTTATAGTAAACTTGACAGTTACGAGCTGCTAGATGGTTAACCAGATTGTTTGTTAAAAATCCTGATTAATATACCTCGCTAGCATTAGTAATAACTATTAAGTAATAATTTATGGTTAATGACTTTTTATAGCCAAAGGTTTTTATTGTTATTATTATTATTGTTATCTTTCAAATTTGAGTTTTGCTGTTTCACTATATGATGGATTACCACACATGCACAACACACTGTGGGGTACATAGCACTTTAGAGTTCTCTGTTCTCTCTATACTGTATTTTGCTGAAAACTGCTGCTGGAAATTTCAATTCTACTACCTTTACTATCTTTAGTTAATTCTAACTACCAGAATGCCCCACAATTTTGGTTTGTAAAGGTGCATCATCTTAATTAGAGAAAGGTAGTTACTCATTTTGGTCTTTTTGGCACTCATAAGACCCACCTACAAACATGCATCACAAACTACAGCCTAAAAGATTACCAAAATCATAACGAAAGGTAGGATTTACAGCAGTACTGATTTTGTAGTTGGTCCCCAATGGACTTCTTTAGCAAGTTTTGTCTTTAAGCTTTTGGGGCGCTGTTTAGTTATTACAACTTTGTACATACAGATATGGTGGTAATAATAATGGAAGTAATGGAAAACATTTTCTAAGTGGAGGACCCCCAAACCCACCGCCAAAACATGTGTAACTAGTCTTTTACAAGCCAAGAGAAACGCTGGTTATGATCAGCTGTCACTAGCATTAATGGTCCCAGGGCATGGAAATTCACTTCATGAGTTTTTTTTAAACATTAATATGAGTTCCTTCAGCCTGTCTATGGTCCCTCAGTGGCTAGAAATGGCAATTGGTGTAAACCGAGCCCTGGGTATCCTGCTCTGCCTGAGAGAAAATGAAAGCTCAGATGGGCCAATCGGGAATCTTATGACCTCATAAGGGGCAAAGTTACCTCCTCTTTCTCTGCTTTGCCCACCCAGAGAATTTGGCCCACCCATGAGAGAGACTCATCATAGCTTTCAAGTGGCAGTTTGTCAAAGCCACGCCCCCAGCCTCCACCTTGCCCCCCCCCCCCCTTCTCAAAAGCTACAGAAAGAGAAATGGCACATACTAAGGAAAGCTCATTGTGGGATTGGCTCTAGTGTCTGTAATTCTGAAGCAAAACTGAATTTTGGAAAGAGACTTCAGATACAGTATTGGGGACCACTAAGGCCTATATAAAAACATCCAAAAAGATCAATGTCATGGGACCTTTAACGTTGTTATCTTAAATATAGCAATGGAGCTACGATAGCTTTAACGTTACGTTACCTATGAGAAGTCAAAAACATGTATTTCAATTCACATGACTGTAGAGTCTGTTTTAGCCGTGTGAAAAATAGTAAGCTAGTTTATAATAGCAGCTAACTAAACTTTAGGTTTATGTATCTATGGTATGACTCTGGTTAGCTGTTAGCTGCTACAGCTTGGTAGTTGCTAAGCTAGCTCGCTATTATACTCTTCAGTAGACAACTGCATTTCAGTCCGCAGTTTTACCTCAGCATCGCCGCAGACATGTCGCGAAGTAGGTGAACAACCGAAGTCGTTCAAGTCCTTATACTTTCATTATACCAATATAGTTTGGTTAAAACATTGCGCTCAAGCTGCGCCCAAAATTCTTCATTGGCAAATCTGTAAAGAGAGGGGAGGGCGACGGACAACAACAGTCAATGGTCCTCTCTTCTTTTTTATATTACTTGACCTACATGTTAACCTATTGCTCATTACCGCCACCTACTGCCCCGGAGGAAGGACCGGCAATTAGATTTGATCATTTCTTCTTTCAGGAAAACCGCTGCTATATGATCCATTGTACTCGTGATTACAGTTTACACTTCTGACTGACTGCTCTTGTCATTAAGACGTCTACTAACCTTCCTATACTGGTATACAATCAATGTTTAGCCTACTAACAGGCTACTTTTTCATTATTTGTTAGCCAACTATTGGCTTCCCTGCAGCTACCTGTTCCCGCAACATTCTGTGAGCTTTCCCTCATATTATACATATTGCTTCTGACTTCTAACTTAAAAACCGCTGTTCCTTGCATCACTTTTTCCAAAGCAGCCGGTCTCCCGTTCCCCTTCAACAGAGCAGAAGCTCACGTTCATTTTGCATTTAAGGCCTTCTTTAATTGTTACTGTGGAAATGCCTTTACATTGTAATGCAAGTGCAACATCAACTTGCATGCACAGCATGAGACAAACATTTTTTGTTTTATTTTGACTGCTTCCAACCACTAAAGCATCATCAACATTGTCAACATCCCTACTGTGGGAGATTTTTGTTTTGTGATCTTTACATTCTTTCCTGGAATGAAAACATAGCTTAGGTCCATGTATGTTATTAGCTACTGAACCAGACACATCTTTATCATAGTTATTCATTTTGCAGATATTTCTACTGTTTGCTGATATGCATTGACCATGAGTAATCAAAAATGTATAAACCTCTAAGGTGAACTTCTCTTTACATCGCATGTCCCATATTGTTATTTTCATGAGGGCAGATTGTGTTTCCTGAGCATCTTAAACCACTATGATATGCCCATATAGGTCCACCTCATCAATGACTCATTGTAGACCCTGCTGATGGCGTGCCTTATATTTCTTCAACTTTTTAACAGGTCTAAACCGACATCAAACACGGACCCTCTAAGTTACACTGCAAAAAAAACAGTGTTGATAGATGTCTGGATATTAATAATTCCTTAGCACATTCTCCTGCAGACACTACACAACTAATTTCAACTTCAAACTGATTTCAATCTGTTTATATTCTAACTTCTTTGGTTCCAGGGTTAGCCTTCACTCTTTTCTGGGCCACATCTTTCCCTTATGTGATGCCATCTAGATTACTTTAAGCACCACGCAGATAGCATCACTTTATCAAATGTCATTTGTTTATTAAATAGTAACAGAAATAATTTTAAACTGAAGGAACCTACACACTGTGCTGCCCTCATCTACTGTTAATCTCTTAAAACAAGGTTTGCTGTTAAGACAATGTTTCCTAATATTTTAACATATTCAGATATCTTGCCTCAATTAAACTTTGGAACATCCAAAAGTCGCAATGTGGAGAATAGAAGATGCATCACAAAAAATGATTTGTCCATGAAACTCGCAGTGTTGACATTGGCTTGTAATTTTGATTTGAATTGGTCTTGTGTAGTTTCTATTTGTATTTCTACTCCTATTCTATATATTTCTAAATATTCGTCTTTTACGTTTTCTGATTTACGTAGGCTACTTATCTGTCGTTGTGCTGCTGTTGCAACAGCATCTTTTCTTATTTTAGGAAATCCTGACCAAAGCGCCTACTGTATATATTCAGAATTTAATTCAATATATTCCGACTTTAATTCTGTATATTCAGACTTTCATTCAATATATTCAGACTTTCATTCAATATATTCAAATTTTACATATATGCAGTATGATAATTTGCCAAACGGCGTGCCATAACATACAAAAAATAATGATGAGATTTAAAAATGTACTTAAACAAACAGATCAGTAAAAGTGCAAAACATTGGTCTAGATGACAATAGACAGAAAAATACACTACACATGTAATTTTATTTGATTTTTATTGTATGGCACAGATAATACTCCATAGACCGGACATCAACGTCTGGTGGTGACGTCGCCGACAGGCGGGGCCAACATTCCAACTGCTGTCTACTTTTGTCTCTACGTGGAGGAGGCAGGACTGCTAACTGGACGCTGTCTGGAATTTCAGGCGCACCGATAGTAAGTACCAATTTCCTGGCAACTTCTACACCAACAACTACTTACAGATAGTATTTGTCTTAGAAGCGTTTTCTAAAATAACAACCTTGTTTTAGTCTGTATTCTCTGTGATAGACGTTTCCTTTTGTGCAGAGATGTGGATTTGTAAGAGTGAACAGGGATAGTTGTCCTGCCCATAAAACTTGCATGTCCGTCGCTAGCTTTAGCTACACCTTCACTGCAGCCCATTAATTCTCACGGTGCTGTAATAAAGTAGCCTCTGACTCCTTTAAGTCGTAAACATTAACTACTACTCAAACTGTACGTAACGTAACTAAGATATACTGGTAACTGTAGCTAGTAAAGTTTATACACAACGTGTATGTTTTCTTCTAGATATTGGAACTATCACTTCACATTTAAATGTCAGAGCAAGGAACAAGTAAGAAAGACAACCAGGTTTCAGTAGGAGCCTACATCGTCGCTAGGCGAAGGAAGCCGCATAGGTGGAGCCTGCACTATTTTTTTGAAATATTGCCGATACACAAGCGGATGCATAGATGACCTATACATAGCCTTAACACACTAACACATAGTTCTTACAAAAGGTGAAGTTTAATGTTGTATTTACTTTGCTAGTTGTGTGTAACGTCACTTCAACCCTTTTTGTCTTGACATTTTATGTGACGCCAGCACCATTTAAATGGCATGCGAGAGTATGAAAGGTTGTTGGATGTTTTAGCACTAAAATGACACAGCCCAGTCAGTAACTCTGTGTTATTTGTTCCCATGTAAAACAGTGGTCTGTGTAAACTAGTTTATTGCTCTGTGGGATTGACCAGATTTTTCCTGTCGAACCATCTGGGGCTGCAGCACGTGTACATCTGGGATTTCAATTGTGGCTCACTGTAGGGACAACCTTAAACAACAAGACCAGACCCACATTTTAATTTGATAAATATTGTGATTTTAAGTAAGAATTGTGTTGTGAATACAGACACTCATCCGTGATCTTATTCCTTACATCGCTCCTGTAGATTCTCCACACCATCAGTATTTCTAGTCTATCCTCTATTGATGTCTTGTTTTAAAAGGTGTGCAGTGGCATGCTTTGATAGACATACTGTAAGAGATGTTTTAATTGTTGAAGACAAAAGCATTAAATCAATTACTGATATTTGAGGACAAAGAAAAGTGGAAAAGTACAGTTTGTACGCCTTTTGTGTGACGTGCAAATCATTTTAACTGCGCCTGTCGTTAACCTGATTGAAGTAGTTATGTAGGCTAGTGTGATTTACATGAGCTGAAGTGAAATGGGACTTCCCCTTTATTCATGCTACAGAACCGCTTGAGAGTTTGTAAAGACAAAACCAGAAAGTCCAGAAGGAAGAGGACAGGTGCTTGTATTTTGTTTCCGCCCCTCACACCTGTGCGGATGAACAGGTTGTCCCGCTTTCTGCACCGTCAGGAGGGTTTTAAACAGGTGTCTTCATGTTTTTTTTCCCTTCCCATGCAGTTAAAATTATGGCGTTTTTACTTTTTGTGGTTTTTGTCAGTTTTATAGTTGTGTAATATAATAAAACATGGTGGCTCCATCTGTTTTAAGCTATGCAATTTGAAAAGCACTTCTTCACCAAGGCTATTACAATCCCCTAAATACCTTACTTTGTGAATAGAAAATGTTTAGAAGATATTAATCCTAATCTGCATAAAAATACACATGTAAAAGCTAGGAACATTGAGGCTCTTGGTACGAGGAAAAATTGTCCGAAAGAAACATGAACTCCTTTGCAAGTACTGCATAGAGTACTTGAGTGGGGAAGTGCCATTAGTGTAATGACCTCCACAGAGAAATTCTCTCCATGTATGCAGTATGTCCTCTGTTAGGGAGGTCAGGGGTCAGCTACATAACAAGTGCCCTGGAGCAGGGTAGTAAATAGTGTCTTGCTCAAGGGCGCAGGTCATGCTTGCGTGAGGAAAAGGGTGATATTTTACAGAGCTGTGCCTTGTAATGTCTGTTTATGCAGCAGAGGAAAATGCTTTACAGTGCTTTTGTTGGGTAATGGCAAACCGTTGGTGGGTGTGGCTTATTACCTGTAGCAAAACCACCTAACCGAACTGATTCAGCAGCTCCACAGTTACCATCTAAGGACATTCTTAAGTGATGGTTAGTAGAAATTCCTGTGTTGACAGCTTTGCTAGCACAGGGCTCTTTTACCCGCTACATCCTTTTACTACAGCTATGTTCTTTCATTTGGGGAAAAATAGTGTGTGTGGCCATTTCATTTGAATATTTTCATGATGATTTACCACTCCCAAGCTTTGTTAGCTTTTATAACAACCCTAAACCCAATCCAGAGTGATATGCTTGCAGCTGCGTATGATGTCAGAGTTATGTAAACACTACATACAATAATTGTTGTCGTCGCCGCCTCCTTACCTGTCAGGTTGGCTGTGCTTATCTCATGCACGCAGCCCGAATAGGAAATAAAAGGCCGGTGTCACAGACTGTCTCGCGTTTATGAGTCAGTTTGACTCGCTGCTGCGGGCCATTGTGACTAAGTCAAAATGTTCATGTTATTGCAGACTATGTTGGGTGTGTGCATATGCATTTGACCACATTTGGGAAGGGTGCCCATACTATTTGTGTGCTTTGGGGTGTGTCGGCTCTACACACATTTAACATCTGGGAACAACCCTCACTTTTAATTGGCTGTAACATCCTTTAAAGGCAATCATAAAAAGCGTCAATGGGCTGTTTTTGTCTTGACAATTAAAGCTGGTGCTTGGAAAGAAATACTTTAGTGTGATATCTTGTTGTTAAACAAGAGCAAGAGAACTGAGAGAGCTTCTTAAGTGAGTGGTGAAATACCTTAGAGACCACGAAGCAGGTCCAGTTGCTCTTGTTTTGGTTCTGCTAGATATCTCATGATCTGGATAACTAAACCTACACACAAGTGTGTAGAGGACTTGCGATTGTTGTCCCGAAGGACCTTTTTTGGAGGTAATTTTGAATCCCTCACAATTTCACTTGAAAGTGCCAGCTCTTGCAATTTGGGAACTCTATTCTCAATATGTCTTGTCTTTGTATTAGCCAAACATTCTGATGTACTAAAACTCTTGCACTGCAGCTAAGCGCAGACCTTTCAATAATGTCTTATGAACTCTATCAGGAGTATTGATATGCTTTTAGACAAACATGAGCCACTCCATTTAGGAATTTTCTCTTCTCTCGAAGCACACGGTCCAGCTGTCAAAGACAGCAACTGTGTTTGGAGCCTGACGCTCAGAACTCTCTTTCTTGTGTTTGTGGTTACAATCCCTCTATTCTTCTGTACCACCAGGGATGCGGCTCACATTTGTCTGCTGCCATCTGTGCCCTTGCTCCATGTACTTAACCCCTCTACTGTTTTCACTCTCCCTCTGTCGAGGGTGTGACGAGGGCTGGCAAAGGAGGGAATGCTTGTCTGCCCGTATTGTAGCTGGGCTGACTTCAGCAGCCACATTTCACATCCTTTTAGAGAAATGTTAAATATAGCAACACTGGCATCGTCATTTTCCTAATCGTTTAGTCAGGAGTTTGTGCTTGCCCCTGAAAAACACCCTGTTCTTGGATTCATGGAGTGGCCTTTACCTAAAATCTCTGTCACTGTAAAGGGACAAATCTGGCCTTGTTGTTGCTGCTGCCTAGAAGCCATTTGTACTGTATTAGACTTTTTTTTTCTAAATGAATAAACATGACTTTATCTGAATGATTTTTTTGGGTGACTCCTTTTTGATTTTGTATGGCAAGGTGTTATTTCATGACTTTGTTTTGTCTTCAAGAATAACATTATGGCAACTGAGTCACATTTCAGAGACCACATGTCTACTGTTGAATCATCTTTCATGAATACTATTAATAGTTTCATTCATGAAAGAGGATGTATGGCTACTGGACCTTTTGTCCATTGTTTGTCTGCTTGAATATGTGCCTGTGAGGCTGCTGTGGCCACAGAAAGACTAGATGGGCTGAAACCACTCAAAGAAATTGAGCCATTTAGGCTTAAATTACGGTTATAATTATTGCCAATGATCAATTGGATTACAATCCATTTGACTAACTTGACATTCAGCTATTCCCTAATGGTTTTACACATGTAGCACTGTGGAAACCAGAAAAGACTTCGCCCAGGAGTTCTGACTAATGCTGAGAAAATCAACAATCTGTACTTTAAATCAGGAAATGGGAACACTTTTCTGCCTGGAAAAATCGGTGAATCGTACTCTACCGCAGAACAGCCTCACTCTCTTGTGTTCGAGAGGAATGCCATCATACTAGTTTAGTCCATGCAAACGAGGCAGCACACCCTGCTCACCTCTGTGTAACTGAAGCTGATCTGCCCAGGCCTCTAGCATTCCTTGGCCCCTACAGAACGGGAAGGAGGTGTTCAGAGGAATTCCTTATTTTCAGCGATTTTTCACATGGCTGCTTTGTCTCAGGAGTTCAGGAACACTGTGTCTTTAGTCAAGGGAAACGACTGCGATTGCATCTCGCTGGCTATACATCTTTACATCTGTAATTGAATCTTCCGGCTGTGTGAGGACACTTTTCTCTGCTAAAACGTAAAAATATAACCCAAACAGCTGTGCCATAAACTAGTATCAAGGTCTTAACCTTACAGAGAAGCAGCCCTCACAGAAGCCTCACAACTAACCCGGATGTTATGTTGTCACACATAACTGGACACAGTCTCCATCTATTTTAACATTAAAATAAAAAATGATTTATATTTTGATTTGTAAAGCCTGATGAAAGGGCAAAAAACAAGAGTTATAGTAAAATTGTCGGTTTCAGGGGATTTGAAGGACAAGCTGTTGTAGTAGACCGCTTTCTCAAAAAAGAGTTGTGTACAATCAGTAGTCTCTGCTTCTCTGGCTGTTTTTTTTTTTTTATTATTTTTTTTTATATAAAGTACGGGCTCATTGCTATACAATGGAACAGGAAATTACTTTGAATATGGGAGAGAGCCATGCTTGGAATAGGAAAAGAGTTAAAGAGAACCGTAGATATGATCAGCGGGGGGGTGGGGATCAGCAGGGATCAGTAAGGGGAGATATATGAAGTAGTACCTTCATTTAAATAGTTTTTTAGACCTGACAGAAAATGGCAAGTGACTATTGTTCTGCCCAGGGAGTTAAGGTCACTTCTCCGGTTGCAAGGAGGCTAAACATTTCCACCGGTCTGTGATCGGAGTAGTAGAACAGTGTTTCTACTACTACAGTTTTTTTTAGTTTTTTTTTTTAGTTTCAGGGGCTTTAAGGAGGTTTGTGGGAGGCTAGGGAAGCTGGGGTTCCTCTCAAGACCTCTGTCCTGTCATTGCAAGACCATGTTGGTGACTCTTTGCTCTTCTCCACAGTCCCTCCTTTCTCTGACTGACCACCTCAGGTCAATCACAGAAACATGACTGGAAAAATAACAAAAGAGGAAATGGAGGAGATGAGAGAGATCTTTGGAAAATGTGGTGAGTTAAAGCCATGTGTTGCCATGAAAGTATATTATAGATATTATTATGTTTTATGTTACAGTATCTCCAGTCACAGTTGTGTTAGATGTGCTGGGTCTAATGGTTCTTTTTGTGTTTCTATAGATCTGAACGGTGATGGATTTATCGTTGATTATGAACTCCATGAGCTCCTTAAAGATGCCGGCCATGCCCTACCTGGATACATGGTCCGTGAGATCATCCAGAAACTGGATCGCAACCATGATAACAAGATCAGCTTCGACGAGTTTCTAGCGGTAAGTTAAGCGGGCTCAAAACTGTCTGCTCTGTCGAGCTTGACAAGTTTTCCCCTTCCGTTCAGAGCCTTTCTTACTCTGAGCTGGTCTTTGTTTTTTGTTCTGCCTAAAAGCACCTCTCCCTCCTGGGTGAGGCCGCTACGCAAAGCAGCTTTTAGCAGCTCCATGCACGATGGAGTTGAAAGGCCTCTACAAACCACACATATGCATACATTCCCAGGGAATGTGGAAGTGAGGTCAGCAAAGTGGTGTGAGTTCCAGTGTCTTGTTTCAGCAGTGATGATGGAGCAGTCACTCACAGAGGCAGCGTCTGGTACAGGAGTGCAGCATGATTCGAGATCATGTGGGTCAATGAAAATGTTCTGCAGCTGTGTTTTGTTTTTTCTACGGTAGTGTCCTGTTAGTTCAACCCGGGCTATGATAATAACCAAGTAAATCAAATTGAATTGGATGACTTTGAAACTGTGTTGTGTCCAAATATCTGTGACACGACCTAGAACGTCCTGAACATGTTGGACTCATTCATAATTACTTATTTACAATTTGAGGTACTCTTTATGGTTTCATGATAATTTGTCTCCCAGAGTTTATCTGTGTACTTTTGTACAAGTAGCCAAAGTTATGTGTGAAATAATAATTAGAATAAAATAAAATTATACAGAACCTTTTCAAACTAAGAAGCAAGGTCCTTTACATGGGAAAATAAGGATTAAAACAGTTTAAATAACAACCATTAAATAAAACCAGCCAATTAAAAGTACATAACAACTTTAAACCGTATCAAATCCACCAAAATAAGATCTCATTTAAAACAAAGAGTGAAATAAACACAAGACATTTCTGAATGGGAGGGTAAAAAGGATTGCTAGCTTTTATGAAAGGCTTTTTTATTTTTATTTTTTTAAAGATGTGAAGTGATTAAAATTATGTAACTGATTCTACAAGCGTTTAGGTCCTATTTTTAAGGGATTAAAATAAGGGATTTTCTGAACTCAAGTTGCCTAATTGTGTCAACTATGTTGGAGGGGGCTTTGTTGTCATTAATGTCTGTCCTTTGCCAAAGATCTCTAGATCTCTAGATCCCAGGAACAGCAGATTGATCAGCTGATTTTGCGGTTATGCAAAATTCGGAAATGACTCTTGCAGTGTGTTATGCTGTGTTCATGTGCCTGCGGGAAGGGAGGACATCTGGCACTTTACAGTTAGCTGCCTAACAGCATTGGGCCTTTGTGGTAGAAAGGTGTGTGCTCGTCCACTAGGCTTTGATACACCCCATTACAAAATACGTTCTTACGGATAATAACCACCCAGATTAAATGCATATGGAATGAGTGTGAATATCCTCTTTACTGCCTATAGATGTGAACGTTAAGCTAAGAAAAAAGAGCTTTTTGCTAAGTTGCAGAAATAAATGGCAATCCTTATCAACTTTGCAAGGGCATGATTGTTTTGCTGTGCTTACCTCTTTTACCTAATGGCCAAAAAATGCGAGCTGGCACCCTGTGACCTCCCACATATTTGTGATAGAGTGTGTTGTGCTCACAGAGTCACCCTGAATAGCTCATTGTGGTCACACCAACGCTTGCGGGGCGGAGGTTACTGATGAAGCAACGATAGCTTCAGGTTCGTCAAGTTTTGCTATTATTACCATAGACATATTGTCTAAGCAACTTTGTGATAAGCTACATACAGTATGAACTCAACTCGCACCACAGAGCAAAATATTGTCCCATGAATTGTTGTTGTTGAGACTGATTTAATGTTTACAGATAATTATTTAATGATGGGATGTTGGGACAAGCCTGACGGTGGGGTTGGGAGTGTAGAGGATGATTACAGCTGTAGCCCTTGGCGGTTTACTGTTACTGCTGATAATGACATACTGGAACTCACACACTCAACACTGTAATACTTAGATTAGATGTGTAATGAACACACACGCTCACTTTGAATTGCTACAGTGTACTTAAATGTACAACACAACATCAGCTGCTTCTATGAACCCATCAACAAAATATGTTCCTGGACCTTTTCTTGTTACAAAACAAGTTTTCAGCCCATTTATATTGTTCTAAAAGTCATTTACTAGGCTAGATGTTTACCTTATTTTCTCAGTACTTTAGCTGGCAGGTTATTTTTATTCCACGCCAGCTGGCTCTCCTGGAGGCTAACAGTAGCTACACCACAACAAGGGATGCAAACGATATTAAAAGGAGACAAGATGATTGAGGCTTTTGCATATAACTATGGTGAGAGTTTTTCACCATTGATGAATCTACTGATTAAGCCAAAAGTTCCCTGAAGTCTACTTGTATGTCTATAATGTCTTTAATGTTGTGTTTTTTGTTGGCACTGTCATTTAGGTGTTATTCAAACTACGTTTAAGTAAAGCATAGGTCATAGTTAATATAACGCAGTCCAGAACACCACCATTGACGTTTTTTTTCTAACCATTCAGACCCCCCCCCCCATGTATGGAAATAAAAAAAGTAGAAACACTTGCATGACATATTAATAAAATGTACACATTTCCAACATTGTACAAAAAACACTGAACATTATGTGCCTTGTAATGGTACAGTGTATGGCAACACTGGCTTGTTGAATTGCATTAGATTGGAATGGTTTACCTAATAAAGTGTCCACTGATTGTTTGTCAGAAAATGATTCAGTATGTGCTTCAAAATATTTGGTGGTGACTTCCTTTTTTAAAACTGGTGTGATGCTGACACCACAAACATGCTATAAACATACGAACAGCAGAAGGCGGTTCTGTTTGTTACTGGCTGAAGCAATGAATTGGTTAACCTCTGCAACACAATCTCAAATCTACAAATAGATATGTCATTAAATGCCTTTTAAATATTTCACAAATTTCAGCTGAAAACAATGCAGTATGTTTGAGGCATCTTTCTTTGGTCTCGTTATAGATCATCCAGGAGTTGAGAGGCAGTGAAATAGCAAAAACTTTCCGCAAGGTCATCAACAGAAAAGAAGGCATCCTGGCTATTGGAGGGACGTCAGTGCTGTCAAGCGAAGGCACACAACACTCGTTCTCTGGTAGGACGCGTGGACATTGTCCCCAACTTGTCTCCAGTCGCTTTTTTTGTTTGTCATAAACTGTTGGCTTTGTGCCCTCTGCACTTCAGCTACATATGCTCCATTTACCAATTAAGAAAAGAAACCCATAATGGACAATGTGACCAACTGAAATGACTCATCATTACTTTGTATCCTTACAGAGGAGGAGCGATATGCCTTTGTGAACTGGATCAACACTGCTCTGGAAAGAGACCCTGACTGCCAACACGTCCTGCCCATGGATCCCAACACAGACTCTCTCTTCACCTCTGTCGGCGACGGGATCGTACTCTGGTGAGGGTTCCTGTTTTCACCTCAAGCCATCAACCCCCCCTCCCCCCCCCTCTTTAACCTAGCTCCAGTTTTGACATTAACATAAATGTCAGTTACCTGCATCTCCTGCACCGACATTCAGGCTGAAGAAATAACAAATATGAGCCTGTATTGGGATATCAGTCAACCATAACAACATTCTATCTTGCATTTCAGAGGAGATATTGATAGTAATTCAATACTACTACGTTCATCACAAATATTTAGAAATGATTTCTTATTGTGTAAAACCGGGTTGCTTTTTGTTAGATCACCAGTTCAATGTACACAAATGTATATTGTTTGAAACAGTAAAGAACTTAAACGCGAAAGTAACTAAGTCAAAATTGCAAACACCGCTGTTATGGTAGGTCACAGTGGTCAGTTAGCATTTGAAAGCTAAAATCTGCACTTTGTCAGGTTAGGTTTTTGAGTAACTTACTGGCATGTTAAATCATATGTGGCTTTTTGTACCGTTCCACAGCAAAATGATTAACCTGTCAGTGCCAGATACTATCGATGAGAGGACCATAAATAAGAAGAAGCTGACACCATTTACGATACAGGTCAGTTGAATTTACTGTATGTGAGTGCTGCTGTTTCTCTTACAACTTATTTGAATTTTCCAACATCTGATGCTTTGTACCTTGCAGGAGAACCTGAACCTGGCCCTGAACTCAGCTTCTGCTATTGGTTGCCATGTGGTGAACATTGGTGCTTTAGACCTGAAAGAGGGGAAGCCCCATCTGGTGCTGGGCCTGCTGTGGCAAATCATCAAGATTGGTCTGTTTGCTGACATCGAGCTAAGCAGAAATGAAGGTAAAGAGCGTAGTTGATACGTTACATAACATGTATTTAAGCCTGTGTTACCTGGTCTGTTAAGTATCTTAACTAATCTTGAACACCCCTCAACAGCGCTGGCAGCATTGCTGAGAGACGGGGAAACCCTGGAGGACCTGATGAAGCTGTCTCCAGAAGAACTGCTGTTACGCTGGGCAAACTTCCACCTGGAAAATGCTGGCTGGCAGAAGATCAATAACTTCAGCTCCGACATCAAGGTGGGTGTACTTACGTACATTGAATCCAGTTGGTGTATCTAAACACTAGATGCAGAGAAACCACTCAAACAATTTTATAAGATAATACAGGATCAAATATTTTGGTTTTGAGGTTCTTTGGGTGAGTCTGTAGGGTGTTAACCCAATTATTTACTTAGATTAGTTTAGTTTATTTCCACGCACTTCTCTAATTACTAGATCCACCAACACAGGTGTAGGTCAAACTAGTTTTTATCAAAACATTTTAACCCTCTCATTTTAAATGCAGTATTTACTGAACATATGCCAAATGAAGTGTTTATACAGTAAAGCAATTGTAGATATAGAACAAATCAAAACATTTCAGTGAAGCATGTGATAGAATAAATACAAAACATAGTGTGCACAGTTGCTCACAAGCAGCATCAAGGTTATCAATACATTTAATGAGTCAAAATTTGTGATAATGTTTAATGGTGGAATTTCTTGGTTATAAAATTGAATTGTTTTTGTTTGTATTGTGTTCCAGGACTCAAGAGCCTATTTCCACCTCCTGAATCAAATCTCTCCAAAAGGCACCGAGGAAGATCAGCCACACATAGACATTAACATGGCAGGCTTCAGCGTAAGCACTCTGACAGCAGTCAGCACACCCAGTTGAGTATCTTCACCACATGGTAACAGCTGCACGGTGTTTCTGATCAGGAGCATGTGCTTTGTGTGTTGTTCAGGAGAAAGACGACGTGAAGAGGGCAGAGGCCATGCTGCAGCAGGCCGACAGGCTCGGCTGTCGACAGTTTGTCACCCCAACTGACGTCGTCAGTGGAAACCCCAAACTCAACCTTGCCTTTGTGGCCAATCTGTTCAACAAGTATCCAGCGCTGACCAAACCTGAGAATGAGGACATTAACTGGGGACTGTTGGAGGGTGAGAGGACAAATCTCCCTGTATTCATGTCTGCTATCATCATAAAGGTCCACTGGAGAAGTGGCTGTAAACAAATAAGGTCGAAATACACAAATAGAGAGATTACCGCTGCAGCCTGAGAAGAACCAGCTCTGAACAAGCAGCTGCTTTTTGTTGGCTAACTAGCTTGCTGGCAGACTTATATTAGCATAGAAACTCACATTATTTATGTAAGAACAAGCCACTCCTAACTTTGGCTCCTACTGGATTCAGTAGTTAGTGTGCAGAACAAGCCAGGGATAGTTGCCTAGTAGTCACCAGATCTTTTGTTTATATATCTAACAGAGTGATAACAGGACTATTCAGTTCTGATGACACAAACAAGCTGCATGTTGTTTAGAACTACACTGACTATTACTGAGACCTCCAGTATGGCTGCCAGCTATGTCCTCTGAAAGCCAGCTAAATCCCATGATCCTTTGCTGTGTAGGTGAGACACGAGAAGAGAGGACATTCAGAAACTGGATGAACTCTCTGGGAGTGAACCCACATGTCAATCATCTGTATGGGTATGTACCACAAACAAGATACTAGGATACAGTTTATCTCACTCCTCCTGTATAAGCTGGCATCTGAAGACAGTTTCATATCTTAATTAATGTTAATGATTATCAAACCCAATCTTGTCTCGTAGAGACCTACAGGATGCCATGGTCATCCTCCAACTCTATGAGAAGATTAAAGTGCCTGTTGACTGGAACAACAAGGTCAACAAGCCACCTTATCCCAAGCTGGGAACAAACATGAAAAAGGTAAATCAGATTGCTTTTAATCCTTCTTAGCCCCAAAAAACACTTTTGGGCTGTCTTTTGCAACAACAACAAAATGTTTGTGCCCCTAGTTGGAGAATTGTAACTACGCAGTGGAACTGGGCAAAACAGCCAAGTTCTCCCTTGTTGGCATTGGCGGGCAGGACCTGAACGATGGCAACGCTACCCTGACTCTGGCACTGGTGTGGCAGCTAATGAGAAGGTGAAAAACAACTGCATCAGGATCACTTCAGAACTGAACAAAATAGAAATACATCTCCACATTGTAAAAACCGCATCCCATTTTGGGTCTACAACAAAACGCATAAAACAGCCAAGCATGTGTGGGGGACTTTCATACCTGGATTATCTGCTGTATCTCACTGGTTCTCAGAGAGGTATTTCTATGTATTAAAATAAATAAATGACTAAAAAAGAAAAATGAGGGCCCTCACAAGTATTTGGTCTGGGACCAGGACAGTAAAAAGTAGGTTACTATCAAGGAATTACTGTCTGTGTGGCATTTTGAAACACTACAATCACTATTGTCCCCATTGTCAGATTTGTTGTGTTAACTCAGTAAATTTACTGTAAACATTGTCTTGGAAGGGGGTAGTTTGTGACCTCCATTTCATGCCAGTGGGGGTGTCAATATGTTTGTGTTCCTCCAAATTGAGACCACATGTCATGTTGCTTGTTGACATATTGAGCAGTTCCACATGCTTTAAATCAGAACCATATAGAAGAATCTGATGTTTTCTAAAACATTCCCGAAACAAAGTTTCCTTCCTGATGTTTTTATTTTTTTCTAATGTTCCTAACACTTTTGGCACCAGTAAAATAACATACGTTCTGCTTCTCCACTCTTTTAGATATACGTTGAATGTACTGGAGGGACTGGGTGATGGACAGAAAGTAAATGATGACATCATCGTAAACTGGGTAAACAAAACTTTGGCGGAAGCTGGAAAGTCGACAAAGATTTCAAGCTTTAAGGTAAATGTGTCTTTTCCTCTTTCTGATTACATATTCCATGAAAATAACTGTGTAGATTTAGATTACAATATTTCAATATGGAACATAGAAATAAAAGATGTTACTAAATCATCTAAACTCTAAGGCTTTTTACATTTATTTTTTTTAGCTTGTTCTAAATTTTTAAAACTGGCTGAATCAAAATGAGAAAAACAAGCAGTTTTGACAAATTCACTCTGTCAAAATGCTTTTATTTATGAACTCTTTATGAAGTCTAGTAGTTTAATATAATTTGTATACATGCCTCTGTGTTAGATTATTAACCTTTGTGTGTGTGTGTGTGTGTGTGTGTGTGTGTGGTGTGGTGTGGTGATCAGGACAAGGAGATCAGCAGCAGTATGGCAGTAGTGGAACTGATAGACGCCATCCAGCCCGGCAGCATCAACTACGAGCTGATAAAAACCGGCAGCCTCTCCGAAGACGACAAGCTGGAGAATGCCAAGTAAGATTTACAACGCCGAAAAGAAAGAATCAACCTGTCGCCATTATTTTAATAACTGTATGAACCGTTTCTACACAAATTAACCTCTGTGTCCTCCCTAGATATGCCGTCTCTATGGCGAGGAAGATCGGAGCCCGTGTCTACGCTCTCCCAGAAGACCTTGTGGAGGTCAAGCCCAAAATGGTGATGACAGTCTTTGCCTGCTTGATGGGTCGGGGGATGAAGCGAGCTTAAGAGACTGGCTGGGATCACTGGGACACTTATTCTTACCCACAAGCCATTAACGTTTTGAAGAGCTCCCCCAACTGAAGGAACGAAGAATAATTTTGTATTACTTTGAATGAGAATAACAAGCTGTCAAAATCCAAAATGTTGCATGTATCCCTGCGTCTTTTGAGGCGTTTACTGAAGAAAAATGTCCATTTATTTAAAGTGAATCCGAAATACTACAAATCCTATACAGTTATCATGTTACAGAGGACAACTTGTTACTTTCAAAATAGCTCTCGATTTATGTATAAGAATGCTGTTTTTCAAAAGCGAGTTTTCGTATTCCAGCTGCAAGGTTGTTTACATATTTTTACTCAGACCGATAAGTAAAAAAATATCCTTGACTAAGCAACACACATTCCTGAATATCATACTTATTAACAAATGCTTGACAAGGCAAAAAATAAAGTCAGAGGCAGGCTGTTTAGGTGAAGCAAGTGGAAAAACAGCCAAACATTGCCTGTCACTTAATGAAGTACACGCATGTCTTAATAAACAGCACCAGGAACTTCTACATATCTGTATGGAAAAGCCATACGGTCAGATAGTCGTTACGACTAGCCTGGCATGCTGTCTGTATTCTTATACTCGTCATTTGTTTCTTAGGATTGTTACTTGAGAAAAAAATGCAGTTTTTTTGGGGATGTCTGGTCTGTGTTGTATTTTTCGGTCTGTTACGTTGGATGAGGAACAGGTGGACTGGACTCTCCTGGCTTCTCCTTTTTCTAGTCGCAAAGACAACTTGTACTCGCGCTTTCAGGTTTCCCCTTCTTCTTTTGTATTCAACATTACCAAATATAAACAGTAACTTCATTCCAGGTAGTTTCATGATATGACAATGGCCAAATTGTATTTGATCTCATGTTCATGTCTATTCTTAAGTGCTTTACATATAACAATAAATATGAATTTGGAAACTGCTCATGTGTTTTATCTTTATAGTTTCTGAAAAAGGCATCTACCATAGAAAGCTGAGGAGCAGTAATGGTGGTCTAAATATTTTGACCGGTTGGTTTTTTTAATCCACATATGGTGTTATTAATTCAGGGCTCATCTTTATTATTTTACAGTGCCTATAAATTCTCATCCACTCTGCAAACCTGTTTTACAAAAATGAATGGAGTGGATTTAATTCTGCTTTTTCACACTGATTACCAGAAAAAGACCCTTTAGTGACAAAGTGCAAAGGGACAAGGTGATCTAAATTAAGCACAAATACAAAATACTTCTTGGCCCATCAATTATGTCAATATGTACTCTGTAGTTACTACAATTAGTTACAATATTTACAACACAAACTCAAAATCCCTGAACGATTATCTGAATATAAGGGATGTAGCTAGCAAATCAAATGAAAGTAGTAGGCTACATCTTACTCTAAACAGTTAACAATAAAACAGAACAAACGTTGGTTAACCTGAGTAACGCAACATATTAGATGAGTATTAACCAGAAGCTCAACTAAAAGAGAATAACAAATTACAAAAACAATGTTCAAAATGAAATAGATTCAGAGCAACATCTTCTGAAATTTAACACACATTTAGCCCCACACTGTTATTCTGAATTAGTTGAATTTACTAGCAATTACGTTGCTTTAAACCATTTAACTTTTTTTACGCAAGGTAGAACTTAACTGGTCAAGTTGTGTTAACACAGAGCAGATCAGATCCGGTGTACATTAGTAGTCATTACTAAAAATAATTAGTAGACATAAATAATTTTTTGGGGGGGCATGTTGTCTAAAATAAGCATGTATTCAATATATATTAGCAAAAAGTTAAAGCAACACTATGTAACTTTTCCTGTTTCGCTCCATCTGCAGGTTGGAAGCAGAATTGTCCCATCATGTCTCATTGGAACCACAGATCCACTACCCGATCTGGCAAACTTGCATAGTGCGGTTCTAGCCGGTAGAGAGCCGTTCTCCCTGTTACGAGGTGATGAACCTCTGAAACGGTTTTGGAAACAATATTTTAAAGTACATAAAAGTTACAAAGCGTTGCTTTAAACATGTAATGTAAAAATTTAATGCATCAGGTTACCTATAACTACTGAAGACGTACTTATACATGTTATATGTCATTTTTTCCCCCCTCATGACAGTATGACTTTTAGAACAATGCTTTCAACACATGTGTTCTATTAACACAGATAAGAAAGCCAGCAGCATAGCCGTTGACCTTTTCCAATGACCTGTTCTTGATGGAAAGTTTCCCTCAGGAGACAGAGCTACTGAATTCTATTCTGCATGTGGGAGGTTCTCACTGCCCAGAAGCCATCAGTCCCCCCCCCCCCCAGAGGGCTCGGTCATGGTGCCACAATAAACATAGATAAACATGAACACTGAGTCAACCATAAATATGAGCACTAAATCAACCATTCACAGCTAAAATCCATGTAACATGAATGCACACCCTAAACAGTAATAGAACATTATTAAAACACACTTTGCACCACTTCAGCACAGAACAGAACTATTATACAAATATGGAAATTATTTCTAATATATCTCATGGGGTAAAGTGCCCTTTTACATTGGCTGCACAACAGGAAGTTGGATTAAAGAAAATAACATAAATACTGTGCAGCATCCACTGTATGTAGTCCCATTAGAGATGCTAGTGAAGTCATGTTAGACCCATACACAACATATTTTGCACTATTGGTTTTAAGTCCACTTTTATGGAATTTGCTGCTTAAACAATCTTACTGAGGTTAGCTGTTCTGAAACAACTGCTGTTTCTAATGCCAAGCATTACTTTTCATCTCAATGTTGAAGCCAACATGGATGAGTGCTGATCCATGTCTACATTTTTGGAAGGTGTCCTCCTACAGACATTAACCTTTTAAGCATCACTAATATATAATATATCATATTATAACATTTATAATATGATAATGATGCTTTTTTCTCACTTTCTTTTTACTGCTGCCCACTTCTCCTTTCTCTTATCTTATCTTTATGTCACTACCTCTCATGCTTTAATATTATTTCCTCTTTTTCATAGTAAAACACAGTGTCTGTCTTAAATAGCACCTCATAAACATGTTTGCATTTCTTGTTTGTGTTTCCTCTCGCTGCTGCTTTTTGATGCACGACTGAGGAAATGCACTGTGATGCATGAGAGATTTCTGCTGACACATTTGATCTGTTTGATATTACCTGTTGGCTGCTGTTGGCAGTGAGTCTATCTTGCAGTACAACAGGGGATAGCGGTGGCAGATTGTAGTTTACTGTTCACTGGCCTGAATCGCAGTTCGATGTAAAGTCCTCTGGGCTCCGCTCCCGGATGGGTTTCTCAGTACGTCTCCAGTTTTCTAAGGATCCGATTAGAACTGAGACGGTCAGGATCTGACAGATAGCTGGGCGATGAGGAGGCTTTGCCCTGCGGCCTTCATCATCTGGATTTTAAAGCATCAGGGAGTGTGTCTGTGTGGTGTGGGAAAGAGAGTTTGGACTTTTAAAATTAGCTTCAAAACTTACAAACACCCGAGGCAATTATAACGTTAAAAATGTATGTAACAATGTAACAATGTAACAGTTTGTATCAATTGCGTGTCTCTGTATTTATATTATCAACAGGATTACTTTGAATAAAAGAGAGTGTGAGGCAGAATGGACGACAACCAGAACCAAGTCTTATATCAAACTGATTTTTTTTTTAAATAGACAATGTAAAGCCAACAGTGGTGGGAGAAGTATTCAGATCCTTTGCTTATGTAAAAGTACCCATTCCACACTGTAAATCCCACGATTACAAGTACTGTCAGCTAAATGTACTAAAAAGAAAGAGTACTCATTCTGCTGAAAAAGTGTCCCTGTGACAGATATACTGTATATTATAATATGTGACATAATTACATTAATAATACGGAGGCACCAATCACTGCTTTTTTTGTCCGAGGTCACACTGTAGTGAAGTAACTGTGTCTGTTAAGTGAAGTGGAGTAAAAAGTATTCTGTTTCAGTGTAGCATGTAATGGAGAATTATGGAAATAATCAAGTGAAGTACAAGTACCTCAAAATTGTTCCCAAGTACAGAACTTTACTTAATGTAGTCTTTCCACCACAGCACACCGATATTTCAAGTGAAGACTTTCAGGTCACATGATTATGTCAGTGCACTGCTAATGAAGAATGTAAACATATTGGAAATCATTATTTTAAGGTAATTTATATGAGAAATGATAGATGTATGAAGTTCGATTTAGGATTTATAAAGAGAGCTGAACACCAAACCCAACAAATGAGATAAGCTGTTGAATTCTCTGCGTGCTTTGTGCTGTCTCTCACTGTTCTCCATCAGAGACGAGCAGAGGGAAGAAACTACCAAGAGGTTATTCTAGAAGACT
>NC_048419.1:9977914-10022356 GCF_013103735.1 Etheostoma cragini | reverse complement strand
TCTTCTGCATCTCCACCTGAGAATCAGTTGGACCACGTTTTGTTCTACTGAGGGAAAGAGGGTAGGCTTAGCTTCTTTTTTAAGAAGTGTTGGATGCAGTTGGACTTTTGCTCTCATGACATCCTGCCTGAAGATGGCTCGGCTGGGGGAGAGCTGCTCTGGGTGTGTCTGTGTGGAGTCACCAGAAGAATTCTATTGGAGTAACTAAAGGAAACTAAAGGTAAGAATGAAGATGTGTGTGTGAACTGATTTATTTTCATGATTTTTTTTGCAAACGGCTACTTTGATGCTCATCATGTGCTTACTTGTTAAGAATACAAATTAATGACAAATAATGACCCTTTTTGTGGAGCAACGGTGTTCATTTAGTATTGCTTGAGTTCAAATAATCTGTGTTGCCAGTAAAACAAATAATCTATATATCTGATAATGTATTACATAAAACATATAGAATAAACAATATTCATTTTAATGGTGTGGTAACACACCATTAAATAAAAATTACTTAATTACTTAATTATTAAGTCACACATTACTTAAATTTAATCTTTTTAATCTTCTAGTCAAAAACTATGTAATTTGCCACTACTTAAAGGGGGGGGCGATGCTCCCTTAAACCTAAGTAATTTTTAATCATAAATAAATTATCTGTGGCAAATACTGTATATTCTCCATTCATTTTAAATTGTTTCCTAGTTGTTACATTAGCAATTAGTTGGAAATAATCCAATAATTAATTCCAATTTACAATGTTTTTTTCTGAGACAGTTTCTATAATAATCTATAATAATTGGAAACTTATTGAGAAACCATAAAACATGCACTACCAAAAACAAAAATACAGTAATGCATGCAATTTGCCTCTTTGCAGTTGAATTGCTACTTTTTGAACCCAGCAACCCTGCACTCTCTTTGCTTTCAGTTAGCACCCTGGTTTCCTGAGTGATGCTGCTCCCGAGGGAGAACAGCTGATTGGCTCGCTGAGCCTTAGGGCTTCATGCCAACTGTGTTTTTGTTTTCATTAATGATCCACCAATTAGTCACACAATGGTAACAGTTGCCTAATCACATCGTCAAAGGGTGACAAGCTTTCACTGCCCTCACATTTTGGGATGGGTGGGGTGGGTCACTACTGTGATGCTTGGAAATGTGTTTTAGGTGAATCTCCACCCTGACAAAACTGTATTTTAAACAATGCAGCATCAGTATCACGCCGTTTCTCTTGTAGCTGCTTTTGTCACCACAGCAACCAGCTGCTGTGTTGCGGGCCAGGTGAGGGAGTGTGGCACACAGTCCCAGTCGCCCCGCTGTCCCCTGACTATACACACACACACAGGAAAAGTCAACTGAAACCATGCTCAACACTGCCTCAAACTGAGTCACATTGAGATGAATGCAGGAGGTTGTAACATGAGTGTTTGTCCACACCTGTAGGTCTAAAGATGACGGGCCACACGGCCGACAGAGATCGGTCGCCACACAAACTGTCAGTGAAGACCACCTTGGATGATGAGATCGAGAGAGCTGAGAGTATTCTCAGCCGGTGAGGACAACTATAAAATCATGTATTTTTTATTTGTCTTAGAGGTTTGTTTCAGAGAAGCATGTAAAAATGTAAACGCTGAAATGTGTGTTTTTTGGTGTGCTTTCCCTCCCAGGGTGCCATCTGTGTGTGATGACACATCCTCAGAGCTACAAACAATCGCTGCTCTCGACCCAAATGGACGCAGTTCTGAAAATTCTTTTCAAAGGAACGGAGCCATGTCAAGGTAAAGATCATACAATCACAAAGCTATTAGAAACTAATGAAACATTATTGTGCAGCTCTATTTATGTTATTTTATGTTATTTTGTTGCAAATGTTTGGTTGGCTTTTATGAAAAATGCCCACAAGAGTTTATAGAAAGAGTTTTGTTTAAATGCTTTTAAAGGTTTTATATTGTTAAATGTTAGTTTTCCATAGTTTTCAATATTATGAAGCAGTTTGAGATACTACATACATACTGTAAAGGTCTAAAAAAAATCCACAGAGAAGTGCACACAGATGTATTCAGTGACTTTAAACAAGCTGTCAGGACTTCCGTACCGTCGTGATGTCATAACTACACTAAGGGCAAAGTGCCATTACAGTGCCGTAACTGTCATTCCCCGGCTGCAATGACGGTGCAGAAAGGGGACAGATGTGTAAAATCTGGTACTGCCTACAAGTCAGAGCACATTTTGGGGGCTTTTTTTGTGGGAGGGGGGCCTTAAAGAGACAGGTGCTAAAACAGAGCTTTTCAGACAGAGGTTGATTAAGGGTATGTTCAGATTACCAGTATGAGAAAAATAACGAGTTTTGCAAACATTAAATCATGTCAACATGTTCTAGTAGAAACCCCAAATACAAATATGAATCTGAATATGAGCATTATATGGGACCTTTAAGGTTTCTAGCACCCGAAGACCATGATAACCAAAATGTTGGTGATGTATTTTGCGTACTAGGAGCATATTACCAGGGAAATGATTCCACATATTATTCTGTCATTGTGAAAAAGTAATTCTTGATGTAGTTGTAGCTGTTGCTATCCCAGTGTCCAAAGAAAGAAATGCAAACATTTGTTAAAGGAAGATCAGATCCGACCCTGTATGATTTTCAGTTGCTTAAAGAAACATTTTAAGACCTGTACTACAACTTGTGAAAATTGAAATGTTTACAGTAATACAGGTAATTGTATCCAAAAACATATGCTGTATAAGCCAAGACAAAAAAACATTTTCTTTGAGGAGGTTTTTCCAAAACAATGTAAAATGTGTAAAGGTTACTTTCTACATTTTATTGCAAGTCTCTTTGAAAGAAAGCGTCTAAATAAAGGTAATGTAATTTTTACCTAAATGTGTAGAAATAATTGGGATTCCTAGTAGAATCATCTGAACTATTGGTTCCCAAACTGGAGTTAGGTTGACAAAAAATCCTTAAAGAGTGCCAAAATAAGACCAAATGAGATTGTAATTCAGCTAAACTGCATTGGTTTCTTAATACGTTTTTAGTAGTTATGCACCTCCTCGAGATGTGTACCTTGTGTCATAGTCATGCTGTTACTTTCATATATGCAGAGAAAGTTCTTCAAATTATTATGAGAGCTTGTATATTTCTTGTGTGTGTGTGTGTCAGACTGGTGAGCCTGGTGGTGAGACTGAGGGAATGGGCACACAGAAGCCTGCTGGAGGAAGAGGAGCGGCCCGATTCCTTCCTGGAGCGCTTTCGGGGCCCTGAGCTGAGAACGGCCCCCAGCCGCATCAGCAACACGCAACCCGATGCCAATGGCAACAATGCCAAAGGGATCTTTAGGTATGCCAGCTTTCTGTCACCCTGAACCATAACTATGCACGTTGGTATACACTGTAGGCAATGGGTGACCTGAAGAAAAGAAACACACATTTCTAGTAAAAAAAAAAAATACCTTTGTAAAACATAATACTGATACTGTAATACTGACAAATACTGTTGATACAGACTTTTTAAAAGACACCCAACCCTCAATGTGCCCATTATGTCATAGACATAAAAAGGGCAGGTCAGCACTCGGAGGTGTTGACTCAACTCGGTGATGGTTTATGTTGCTGTATATGTGATTGCAATATACTGCACAGTGTTATTAACATTTGCTTCACTAAATAAGACCATTTTCAATAAAGTATAATGCACACACAACACAAACTCACAGTTGCTAGAAATAATAGCATGTATTTCATAACTATTGTGTGTATATCTTGCAGCTGCCTTTCTGCATGTCTTTGCATTGATATGTACTAACTGCTCTACAGAAATATAACTGTATTATCAAGATTTTTATTATTTGCAATCTCTCCGTGCTTTCAGGAAAAAGTGGGATTTGTTTGTGGTGTCCCCAGCCGACAACAAATACTACCACTGGTTATTTGTCATCGCCATAGCTGTGCTCTACAACTGGTTCTTCGTCGTAGCGAGGTAATAACACCACAGTTGTTATCTGATGGGTACCTGCAGCCTCCAGAGATGGGTGATGGATGTAGTGAATGGGGGCACTGTCTACTTTTTAGGCTGGAGCCTTCAATTGTTTTTCTTTTTTACATTCTCAGGGCATGCTTTGAAAACTTACAGGTGGACAATTACATCTGCTGGCTGGTGTTGGACTACCTCTCTGACTTGGTGTACATAATGGACACTTGTGTTCGACTACGCACAGGTAACTTATTTCAAAATACAGCTTGTGGCATAGTGACACAATGTATTACACCACAGACGTGCAAAGCTTTAAAGGGGCAATGTGTATATTTGGATGTGATTCCCAGGTGTACAGGTTTGTTTTGGGAAAAATATAACAATCCTGGTTGAAATTGGCATAGTTTTGGTTACTTTCAGTCCATTAACCGATGATTTGATGACTCGATTTAACTTGGCACTTATAGAAACTTCAAGTCGTAAACACAACCCTGACATATTATCATCTTGCATTTCGTTGCCTTGTACCTGTACCTGTGTAATGACAATAAAGTTGAATCTAATCTAATCTAAGCTTGGGTAAATGAGAAAACAGAAAACCAAAACCATGAGCTGAATGATGCTAAAATGCAGAAATAAAACAACAGTGAGCTGAGACTACTGCTCAACTTAATGTGTGCTCTATTCTTCTTGTCTCAGGATTCCTGGAACAAGGTTTGCTGGTGAAGGACCACGCCAAGCTTAGAGACACCTACGTCCGAACATTACAGTTCAAGCTGGATGTACTGTCAATCTTGCCCACTGATCTGGCGTACATCTTCACCGGCATCCACACACCACAGCTCAGGTTCAACCGTCTGCTGCGCTTCCCGCGCATGTTTGAATTCTTCGATCGCACTGAGACACGCACCAACTACCCCAACATCTTCCGCATCGGCAACTTAGTGCTTTACATCCTGATCATCATTCACTGGAACGCCTGCATCTACTACGCTATATCCAATTCTTTGGGATTTGGCTCGGACACTTGGGTGTTCCCAGACAACTCCAAACCTGAGTTTTCCTCCCTGACTCGGAGTTACGTCTACTGTCTGTACTGGTCAACTCTTACTCTTACCACCATTGGAGAGATGCCTCCACCTGTGCGGGATGAGGAGTACCTATTTGTAGTCTTTGACTTCCTTGTTGGGGTGCTGATCTTTGCCACAATTGTGGGAAACGTTGGCTCCATGATTTCCAACATGAATGCCACCCGTGCCGAGTTTCAAGCCCGGATCGATGCCATCAAGCACTACATGCACTTCCGCAAAGTCAGCAAAGAACTGGAGACACGTGTCATTAAATGGTTTGACTACCTCTGGACCAACAAGAAAGCAGTAGATGAGAAGGAGGTGCTGAAGAATTTGCCAAACAAACTGCGGGCTGAGATTGCTATTAATGTACACCTGGAGACCCTGAAGAAGGTACGTATTTTTCAAGACTGTGAGGCAGGCCTGCTTGTGGAGCTCGTCCTCAAACTACGCCCCCAGGTCTTCAGTCCAGGGGACTACATCTGCAGAAAAGGGGATATAGGGAAGGAGATGTATATCATTAAAGAGGGGAAGCTGGCTGTGGTGGCTGATGACGGGGTTACACAGTACGCTCTCCTCACCGCTGGCAGTTGCTTCGGAGAAATCAGCATCCTGAACATAAAAGGTAGTAAAATGGGGAATCGTAGGACAGCCAACATTCGCAGCTTGGGATACTCGGATCTCTTCTGCCTCTCTAAGGATGACTTGATGGAGGCAGTGGCCGAGTATCCAAATGCTAAGACTGTGCTAGAGGAGAGGGGCCGGGAGATCCTGATGAAGGAGGGTCTGCTGGATGAGAACACAGAGAGCGGCGGGCTGCAGAAAGAGGACACAGAGGAGAAGGTGGAGAGGCTGGAGTCCTCTCTGGACACCCTTCAGACTCGCTTTGCCCGTCTGCTCAGCGAATACAACAACACTCAGCAACGGCTGAAGCAGCGCATCACTCAGCTGGAGCGACAGCTGAATCAAACGGACTGCGGCGTAGATGCACGTGATGGCATGGATGCAGATGAAGAGACGGTCGATGAAACAAACCTTGGGACTTTTGCCCGTACAAATGGGTCTCCACGTCGGAGTGATGTCCAAATGGAGGACAAAAGGAGCCCAACAAAACACTAACTCAATTTAATTCCATTTTACGTATAGCGTCAAATATTAACAGACATCATCTCAGGACACTCAATAGAGTAGGTCTAGACCACACTTTATAAGTCACGGAGACCCAACAATTCCTTCAGGAACAATTGCACTTACTGCAGTCGCAGCGAGGGAAAACATACTTTTAAAAGGCAGAACCTGGCTCTTGGAGGGCGGCAATCTGCTTCGACCGGTTGGTCACACTAAGGAGATTTTATCTCCTGAAATACTTAAGATTCATTAAAAGTGTAAAAAAAAGACCTCATGACCCTTTGTTACTTTCATTGTGAGAATGTTTTGGCTAAGTGTAAAGAGATGTCTGCATGTCAATAAACATGAAAAGAAAGTGGACAACACTGCTACGCCCATGCAGTCTTTGAGTTCTTATCTATGCCAAAAGTAGTGAGTTGAATATATGTTTGATTGGTGGCTTTAAAGTACTTCCCGTATCGAGCTTATTCAAGGTAGGGAGAACACAGTACTGCTGAGAAAACATTCTTAACTAGAGTACATAAAAAACCTGCACATTAACTTTAAATGTCACTTTTTGGATTCCAAACTAAAAAGCATTGTAAAATTACTGGTTGTTCCAGTTTTTGCGTCACTTGTAAACATCTTATGTTCAGCTTCATCAGCTGAGGGATTCAGTTCTCTTAACATCTACGTATTATGCTCTTGCCCTGTACACTTAGGCTCCTGCTGCTCCTCCTGGGGGGAGGGGGGGGGGGGGGGGGGGGGGGGGGGGGGGAGTCCAAGGAGAGACGGTAGAAGGTGATTTGCAGAGTTAACAAACACAATTATTTTCCAGTGTCTTTATGTTCCCAGTTAGATCTGAATCAGACATACTATGATGATTATCATAAATACCTTTTGACATTTTCTGATCTACTTTGTGACACTTCTTGTGGGAGTTCTTTGCAATGCAAATGAAGTGACTCACACGCAATGTGCAACTTCTGTTTTTTTCAGTTGTTCAAAAGGTTTATTTGCTATAAGATTTGTCTTAGTTAATCTTAAATTAAAATGAGTAAGCCACTCTGTCTTTGCATTTAGTTTCTCCCATTTCCATCTCTGCTGCAAGGGACTGGGAATTTTCCAGCCCTCTGCATTCCAGGATACAACTCAAGCACATGAGCAGTGTTGATACACGCAGCTGGAACAATGCCTCTGCAGCAGAGCGGGCCACAATAAAGGGCAGGGAGGTAATGAGGGTTTAGGGGTGGGCTCTCCAGTTACCTGCCGTATGAATGTATAGGAAGTCTCTCTATTGTATCACATTAGAAACCAATGGGTAAAGCTCTTGATACCCAGTATATGAAGAGCTCAGTCTTGGCCTTAATATAACCCTAATAAGAGACTAAATATGAGATGTGAAATTCACAGTAAATGTGTGATTAGAAAATCAAAAGATATCCATACATGAGTTAATTTTTTTTAAATATTTTATAAATAAATAAAAAAATGAATTCCATGGCAATATTTCAATTTATGGGTCAACTAAACTTGAATATATTATTGAAATAT
This sequence comes from Etheostoma cragini, assembly GCF_013103735.1. NCBI lineage: Eukaryota > Metazoa > Chordata > Actinopteri > Perciformes > Percidae > Etheostoma > Etheostoma cragini. The sequence goes on along the minus strand of NC_048419.1, from coordinate 10,014,658 downwards.
GGTTGAAATTATGCTTTTATGTAATGTAGCTACTCCAACTTTCCCTTTACAAGCCAATTTTTCCCAGTTTAAACGAATACGCCTGGGTGTCTTTCAGCCGGAAAATCACCCAAACCACGCTAACAAAAATTTAGTCCGGCTCAAATAATGTTTCAATAAATAAAAGGCCATGTGTGAAGCCCATGCATTCCATTAAAGTAGTATTAATTAGTATTAATCCCTCTCAACTTTACAAGCAGCAAAATAATTTTCACCAATCACAACCATTTATACTTTGATAATTACTCATGTAGTCATGAATGTTTGTTACGGAGAAAAATTATATTTTAGAAGCCACATTTTCAGTGAGTTTAAGTGCTTATTCAGATATTAAGGATACCAGAAGTCCTGAGTTACAAGCACTAAGCTGTTTGTTACATTGTTAAATTCACTGAAATGAACTGATTGTGTTGTGGTTCTGATTGCAACACACGCACACGCACACGCCCGCACAACTGGGAATTAAAGAAACATGAACCATGTCTGAGCAGAATGTGATTTTACAGGAAGGTAATATGTACTGGTTTGTGTATGTTCATAACATATCATAAATAACATAAAGAGGGCATATATTTCCTAATGTTGATCAAGTGGTGAGAAGTGTCAAAATGTTGAAGCAGAAAAAACACGTCACATATATTTTTCTGAATATAACTATATTGTTCATACTTTAAAAGTTTAACAGCTTACAAACTGCAAATATGCTGCTGCTCATCTGGAGACAACTTCCCCAGATCACTGGGATTCCCTGCATGGAGTGAACAAATCGACTGTATACGACAAAGTGTGACAGCAAAGGTTGCCCCCTTCATAGTAAACACAACTATTCCTTTTACTTTATTACGTTGAGTTAGGGCACTTCCAATTCCAACAGAACGTATCGCTGTTCAAGATGCCTGTGATCACTGTAGAAATTAGACTAAAAGAAAATATGATTTCTATATAACTGTAATAACTGTGATTGAATGTGAAGATATAGAGGAAACAGTGCTGCTCATACGTTTTGGAGCTGGAAGACCGCAACATGCCAGCTGCTGGTCTGTGGACTGATTGGCTGAGAGTATCCACTGGAAAAAATGCACCGCCTAGCGCATTCGCATGTGCAGGCTGTGTTTGGGTCCATCCACCCGCTCCAACTTCTCAAAGTGTTTCCTAGCATTACGGATATTGATGAGAGTGGCTGCAGATGCTAGAAAAAAAAAGAGACACCAATTTTTATTATGCTGATTTGGTTTCCTAACTGCCCATTCTTTGCGGATAAATGTTCATCCACACTACTTACGAATAGAGGGGTCCGACATGATGACCATGACATATGTGTTGGAGGTGAAGACGTCAATGAAGGCCGCAAAGTTGGAGTTCCTCACTTCCATGCTTTGAAAAGAGGCTGCAAGTTTACTGGAATAAAAAAATGATTGATAACAATTTAGAAATATCACAAACATTTAGTAGGTAATGTGTGAAAGGAAGCTGATGTTTCTGCAGAGTGAACTTACCTACAGCTGAGTTTGAACTGTTTGATAATGTTACTGATCTTTTCAAACCGGTGAGCATCGCGCTGCTCTTTGCACTGATAGTGGGAGATCACCTGCATTTACAAAACCATTAAAAAAAAAAAAAACATTCATTACCATATTCAGAGTTTCTGACCAGACACAGTTGAAACAGAGGAAGCAATTGCTCTCACCAGGAATGTGGCTCTCTCAAACAGAAGAACTTCATCTGCCTCTATGATCTGAGCAAAATTTCTGAGGTTTGTCTCCAGCTGCTGGACGTTTGGGATGAGCTGGTACACTATGCTAGACCAGGCCTGCAAAGACATTCAAACATGTTTCTTACAGTGTCAACTTTCATACCCGACATCTGAATATACAACCAGTTAAATCTCACAACCTTATACAGGGTTTCGTCCCAGATCGATGTCCTAAAGCACGTGCAAGCCAAAGGTCTGGACAGTCTCTTCAGATCTTCTTCACGCTCCTTAAAGATCTGTAAAAACACTTCAGATAGTCAGTCACATGGACTGTATAGAACCAATTGCAGTTTTAGTAACAACAACCATTATTATATTTAATAGGTATTCTTAATGAGCATGATTATTAGTATTTTCAAAAGAAACAGTTTAAGCATTTAATGTTATACAATCAATTCATTTATATACTCTTTTGTTGTTAGAGGTACAGTACATTTTCATCTCTGGTATGACGAGTGAAATTCAGGTAAAATTCTTTAATAAAGATTAATAAAGACAGTAGCACCAGTGTTTCTGGTGTAACTGTTAACATGGCTATCAAACTGTCTCCTCAACATACAAATGATGGAATTGAAATAGTGAAGCTTACCAAATCTCTCTGATCTTCCTGCACCAGATCCATTTTGTGAACGAGGCAGAACACTTTAGCGTCGGGGGAGTTCTGCAGGATGGCCTCCAGACAAGACTGGTAGTAGTGCATGTCTTTCTCCAGCTCACGGCTCTCCACATCAAATACATAAATAAGCACCTCTACATTTCTGAAAATGTTGTCCCTCTGGCTGGTGAAGTAGTTCTCCATAAACGTGTCCTGTCTGTCGGGTGAAGGGAGCAGAGCATCGTTTTACGGAGGGTTTCAGATTATTGGAAAGACTTTGAATTGTCAAAGCTGGACCAAAGATGGCCAATAATAAACAAGTGTACTTTACCCTCCACAGTCCCACAGGTTTAGAACCAGATTGCCGAGAAACCGTACATGGGAGTGCTCTACGTCAACTACATTAAACAAAGGATAAAACAATTGTTTTAAAGATGATATTAGAGAAACGCCCAGCATCGAAGATTTATCATTTAGCACCTTTCTTTAAAGTACTCTTACTTGTAGCTCCAAGGCGGCGTGTGTCTCGAGCTATGTAATTGGCAAAAATGATTGATCTCATACTGGTCTTCCCAGACCCACTTTTCCCCATCAGTAACACCTGAGAGCACAAATACAACAGATCAGACCACCACTGAAGTTAAATCCTTGCATTCACTTAAAGTATCAAAAGCAAAAGTACTCATTATGCTGCAGAATGACCCCTGTTGGCGTTATTAGACATGATGTGATTATTAGCTCATTAACATGTAAGCACATTTTAATATTGTTGGTAGTCGAGAGAGTAGATTTTAAATGCTTTATATTCTGTTAGTTAGTTAAACCCGTAACAATGCAGCATATTCTATGTATGGTTTGTACATAACATCTTAGAAGTCTAAGAACTGTTTGACACCAAAGTTGTTTTAACACATTGTTTATTAACTTCATGTATATTTTCTGTAAATAGTGTGGAATAATGCTTGTAGAACTTTTTAAACTTTTTTTCTTGCCGTTACATTTATTTATAATGTATGCATTGCAGTTGAATTACTTAGTGGAAGGACAACCATGAAATATGTGTTGTTTTTTTCCAGATTTTTTTTTGCCTGGAAATATTGCTTCATTGAATCCTGCAAACACAGAAATACTACAAAAAAATTGTCACATAAAGCTACTGACACTAACGGAATTTAAGAATCGGCCAGTCAATGATTGTTAAGTGTAAACTTCAGGTTGTTGAATGTCATTTAGAAAATGAAGGCCAGGATGATTTGTGACAGACTTGCCGAATCAAAGATGGAACTTTCCTACAATATTATAAAATTACAGTTAAAAGTCCTGGGTTTTTGTTATCATGGCGGTACGACTAACTCTACATCTTCCATGACAATTTTAAGGAATTGGAAAAAAACTAAGGCTCCAAATTAAGCAGACTGGGTAGATTTATAAAATGTACTTAAGGACTCAAGTAAAGTACAACCACCTGAATATAAAGTAAGTAACAATTACTTCTGATACGAAAATGTCAATGATTAGATTAGATACTACTTTATTGATCCCACAGTGGGGAAATTCCCACCTTTTTCTTCATTGCTGGGCTTGACATCCCCCTCAGCAGACACGATGTTGAGTATTTCTCGGAGCTACAAGCCAGGTGACTTTATTCGGTGTATGCAGCAGCTCTCCTCTTCCTCTCCTTCAGCTGCAGAACAAACACAAATATGTTTCACCTAGCTGTCACTAGGCTCTCCTGAAGCAGAACAAACGTAGCTAACTGCTAATGTTACTGCATAAGACACGTTTAAACGCTTAGCTAAATGAATATGCATTCATGTGTCACCAGGCATGAGCTTCTTAGACACAGAATAATATATAAACAGTTCACTCACTTAATTAAAACTCTGTTCACTGTTCCGATAAACACTTAAGCTAATGCTAAGTTAGCTAGCACGACAAAAAAGTAGCAAGTAGCTTAAAGGAGCTAAACGGCTAACGTTAGTTAGCCAAGTTAAAACTCCGTACTGTATCGTCTACTTACATCGACAAGGTAGAACGGTTACTCAAATTGAAGCAGTTCTAGCCTGTAGTTTGTATTTGTTTTTAAGAATTCAGTTCGATAACGTTACAGTACTGGTAGAAGCAGCAGTGAAGTCAAGATCAGCTGCTTCCTGTTTACGCCAAAGTCACATGAGAAGCAGAAGGGGGTTACTCGTCAACAGATTTTGCTCCGTTCTCAGGTTGTGTTCAGGACACACAGATTCATGTCGAAAATAGTTTTACTATGCACCACTAGTTAATTTAAACTTAAATGTGAAGTATACTCCATTTGCTACTACTACTAATAGTATGCTATTTATTTACAAGAAGGTATTTGAAATGTATTCACCATCCTTGTAAAACAGAAAAATGGGAACTTTTTTAATTATGTGAACAATTAAATAGTTAAGTTGAATTTTATCTTCTTGTTGATTCTAATTTAGTGATTGACAGGATTTATGATTTATTTATTTATGATAAAGTTATAAATAATTTATAACACATTGTGTGTCTCTGACAAAGTAATTACTTAAGATGTGAAATGTAATTAATATCCTTTGTTAAAGCCGCTTGTGTGATTGGTTAAAATCGGACTTTTCCTGCATGTGGGCACTAGAAAGCAGTTACTGTCATGATTATGGAGGGGTTTGCATTATAATAATAATAATAATAATAATAATAATAATAATAATAATAATAATAATAATAATAATAATAATAATAATAATAATAATGTTAAAGCATCCCACTATGAATGTCGTTATTGGACTCAAATATAGCCCATACTCACTTGAATTGAATTTTCATAAGCCATGCATGAATAACGTATATTAAAAAAGTTTTTTTTAGCTTCTAGGTTTGCTTCCAAGTTGTGCGGCCTTCTTATGCGCATTGGTAACACTGACCCCACCCATCCATACACAGCTTTCTCAGTCCATACATCCATAAGTTACATCTTTTGTAACACAAACATAATCTGTATTTATTGAACTTTGCATTTATTTGAACAGTCAGTGTAAACACAATATTAAGCATGTGTCTTAAACTGTGCTGTGTGAAAAATAGTCTGTCAAAAGTAAGAAAGTCCAGTGAAACAAATATTGTGGATATGTTTTCACTTACTTTATCTGTTAAGTTTACTCGGGCTATCCTTAACTAAATAGATTCTTCACATGCACTTAATACCATGACCATAGTATTCTTTAATAACCAAACATCATGGCATTCTTTCCAAATTTAATACATCTCTTACTGAGTAGAATTAGTTTTTTAAGCACTGCAACTGTTTTAGAGCCCACAGTGATGGTTTAGTTCTGACTTCATCTGCATGCAGTGGAGCACATGATTTTAAAACTGGTTTGAAAGGACTTCCTCTTGAAGGGAAGTATGATTACCAGGTGGGACAATGTGGCAACAGACAGAGGGCAGAGACAGAGAGCAGCTCATTTGGAATACTCGTCTCCTTTGGGTTGATGGGCAATTGAGAGAAGTCGCTGGAAATGACACGGCCAGAAATAATACACTAAAGCAAGGAGAGCTACTTAAGGCACACCTGAAATTATAAGCGTCATCTTTTACATGATTATATTAGACATTTATATTAGGGTCCTTTGTATTGTTGCACTGAATTTCTGACAAAACGTCTTAGGAATGCTTAGTGATCAACGCACTTTTATTCCAAGCCGTGATTCTTTAGGTTCTCTGGGAATATGCATATTGGCACCTACATTTTGTTGATAAATGAGACCTTGTGTCTCTTGTTCACCACAACAGCTGCAAGCGCCAATAATGAAAATAAACCCACAGCCATTTCTACCAAGGATATAAAGTATGTGACTTTGCAGTTCATTTTCAAAACAGACATTTCACTATAGATGAAATAGAGAGTGATGTGAAAAACTTAAAATTATCATAACTTTTTTTTTTAAAGCAAAGAGATACAATTATTATAAAACTTTATTGTTTACTGTATGTTATCTCCACACTGTTACCCCTTACCAAATGATCAGTGAAAATACTGAAAATGACCAGACAAACACAGAGGCTAATCATCCAGTATCTTCTTAAAATATTCCTCAGGAGTCAATTCAAACAAAGTAGGTAATGAAAAGTAATTGTGAAGGTCTTTCATATTCCGAAATGAAGAAGAGAAAACACATATATGTTATCCAGTCCAAAACATCCTTGGCCTATAAATACAGGGTAATAACTGCCACGTTCAATATACATATAAAAAAAAAAATGAATAAAGTTCTTAAGTATACATATTAAACAATAAGCTTACTTTAGATCTTCCTCTTGGGTAAATATGTATATTCAAGAAATGTATACATTTTCCAGAACTAGCAATTCTGTAAGTTTACAGAATCCAAAGGTTATTATTAACATACAACCAAAAAGGGTCATTATCCCCAAGAAGATGATACAGTAGCTCCTCGACAGAGATACAGGAGATGTAAAGAGAAGTGAAGATATGTAAATGAAAAGGTGTCTGGGAGTAATTTTCAGGTAGTGTTCTGGGGCACTGCACGAAGGTGCCAGTCCACTGCAGATGTCCCTCACATTTGATCTCGAAGTTTGGCGAGCCTATTAGACAGTTCATCCTTTGGACAAGGAAGAGCAAACACAGGCATTAGTGAGGGACGATGAAGATGAGAAAAGAATCAGGGTTATTTGGACAATTCACTTTGAAAGTCTTGGCTTGACAAATATACAGGATTATTTGCAGAGATGTGGGCACTAATGTGTTGCTGCCTTTTCCTATGTCTTTGTCACTCAATCTATGTGATAAACCCTTAATTTACATTGCCACAAGCAATCAGGTTTATTTTAACTTTTAACTGTACATTTTAGTTTATCTGTGCCAAATAAGAAACAATTTTTAACACCAAATGTGCATATGTACTGTACCTGTTCTGCAGAGGCCACGCTGGTACCCACTGATCCTGTGGTTCCCTGAGGGAGCTCCATGTTCAGGTCCAACCTAAACGTGATGCACACACACCAACATTCAAACCCTATTTTTAGATTACAAACACAATGTCTTTGCTCACATTACACTACATAATACAGTCTAAAATAGTCATCATAATCAATATGTTAATAGCGTTAATAGCTATCATATTCTTTGAAATAACCACAATGCACGCTTCAGCCTAGGCCTGTACTCTCAGAATGCACACCATACACTTACATATGTGATTTAAGATAATTTCACAAAGAAATGTTAAGACAAAGAATGAAAGGTTACCCTGCTTCATCAGCCAGTTGATGCATCAATGACTCCACTTGATTCTGAAAACACACATTACATTTACGGTGAATGTGTTTGTCTTTAAAAAACAAGCACAAGAAGGAATATAAGTGTACAGCAAAGAAATGTACCTGCGGTGTTGTGAGTGTTGTTGTGCTGCTCATGGTGTCCTCCATGTGGGCTGTTTGAACATCCAGAGTTTCAAACTGGTGCTCGAATTTGTCCATGAGACCTGAAATCTAAAAAAAAAAAAAAAAAAAAAAAAACATTAAAGGTTTGAGACATTGTTTTATAACTCAGATGAGTTTGTTACCAACTTTGGTTATGGCAGTTACATTGTTTTTTCTAAAAAGAAAATTGTTTAAATGACACTACCTTTTCCAGATTCATACTCTTCAGAGTGGCATCCATGCCTTTCACCACTCCAGCCATAGATTTTGTGACCTGTGAAATAAAAACACAATCACAAAAAATGACAATAAACAAGTTTTTTTAAGCCTGTATTGGCCATCTTCAGACCGTAACTGATTTCAAAAGCCTATAACAGTATGAAGTAGTCTCCTCCACACAGCATTGCGGGATGGGAGAAAAACGGGCTCTGGTTTATGCCAGTTCTTTAAACCAATCACAATCGTCTTGGAAGGCCCTAAGCCCCAAACACAATGAGGGTGCCTCGCAAAATAGCCTTGCAAACAAACTTGTTTAGGTGGAACATGTGCTCGTTCAAAGGTTGTTTTAGTCATGCAACAGAAAAACTCAGATTGGACAGATGGATTTACCCTGCAGAGATCTGAGGAGCAGGTAACCATAGTCCTCATAAATCCACTGGAGTTTAAAATTAAAACATAAAGACAGCAGAAGGAGACAGACATCTGGCTAAAATTAAGGGATATCGGGCGGTGGCACCTGAACAATAGCAGGAGTGGGATGTAGCAGATCTATAGACTAATCTGCAGTGATCCAGTATTCAATGTACCTGGTTCATTGTAACTGCAGTCTGGACCCTCGCTGCCACTGCATCTATCCGAGCACTCATCCTCAGAAAGTTCACAGACTGGTTCTTCTGTCTTATGGCGTTCTCTGCATGGATCCTCGCCACTTCCATATTCCCCTTCTGGATGGCCTAGAGACAGCAACAAATAATGTGGTTCAGTAAAATCTGCTGCAGCCAGCGGGCTATCATGGTGCGCTTTCTCGATGACCAAGTTCAGAAGTGCAACTTACTTTCTTAACTTTGGCCTTCTCTGCTTTTTCCTCTTTGTCACATTTCTTGGAATTTCTTTGGAGTTCTTTGGCAGCAAACTTTAAATTGAAGAGCTGTTCTGTAATACGAGGTTAAAGAAAAACACAAAAACAACAAGCAACCTTTGACAACTCTGTTTTGTGTCAGTACTGCAAGAGGAAATAGCAGTGGGAAGCCTCTTTATATATAATGTCTCTAAATCCCTGTTCCCATTTGTTATGAAATCAATTCAACTCAGATCCTTTTCATAATTGTTGGAAATGCAGTTAATCAAGACTATACTATGTTGTGTCCCTTTCTGAAAAAAATAGATCGGCCGTTGCCTGTTTGCTCGGTTAGTAATCCAACCGTGGTTATAGGTTGCTATTTTCTTCCCATAAGTGTAACATTTCTGGCATTTAATCTAGTATTTAAAATTAACCCATTTATCACAGTTGTATTTTGACTTCGTAAACGTAACGTTATTTCCGTACGGAGCTAACGTTAGCTCTAGTAACTCTCTCTGCTAGTAACGTTACGTTTCACATTAGCAATGAAGCTTCCAAGGCCTACTGTCCCAGTTTACAATGTCTGGAATTGACTATAATATGTTCAGGTTATATAAAAAGCCAGCACTTGTGCCTTAGTTTAATATCTGACCTTCTTAGCAGTTGTTGAGCTGTCTGTCACACATATAACGTTATATCTCGCCATGTTGTTATTTTCGGTCTTAACGTTACACCACAGTCTTACGTCCTTTTCTCGTCACTGTTTTAAAAGGATACTTTCCATGTTCGGCATCTTGAGGCGACTCTCAGCAAATCCAACGATATAAATATCAAATCCTTACGGACAGACCCCAAAAGAGTTGTTAAATAAAGCAAAACTTGTCAGTGAAACTTCAGCCTTTTCGGGTATCGGTTGCCTTCTTCCGCACTTCCTGATGTCTTACCAAAATATGAATGACGTCAGCGTCACGTGGTGGTGGTATTCCATCCGACGTCACAAGGGAGGAGGTGTCCCCCCCTCCTCACAAAATACAAATGAAAAAGAAAAAAAATAGCCGTTCACATAAAAGCACTAGCTATACTTTTAATGTTTTAATACGGGTTTTCGCACCTGTATTGTTAAATTTGTGAATACGGTCAGATAAAAGTGGATGTGGTGTTGTACCAATGGAGTAGTGGGCGGTGAAAGCGGTTGATTGATGATTAGATTCACGGTGTGGATCGCGGCGGAGAGAGAGGATGACTCACACCGTCTGATGTGATGTTCACCCCGCAACAGCTCGGCCAGTGCGGTGGCACGCCGGTAGTTAGCTAAACCTGACACAACGGTGTGCTCCTCCAATAAAAGTGAAACTTTATCGAACTATCCAGATTCGTTTGGGTGGTCCTAAGGTACATTGTGTGGTTCAAACTTGAGTGGTTGTCACTTACTAGTTAGATAGAGAGACCGAGCGTCGTGATTTTCCGTAAATATCGTGACGCCTGATTGCCATGGAAACAGTGCTCTAGCGCTGAGAGGTAACTGTCCATGTTAACTTCAGCATCAACCACTCCAACGGGGTCGGGTAACTAAACCTGTTGGATATCTCAGTGTTTTTTTTTGCTTTTCTTGTGTTGCTACTCTGGCTTTACTTTCCATTTTAAATTGGCCACAATACAGGTAAGTTTTTTAAAGGCGGCTGTTGTCTTTTTATTGTGTCTCATGGGTAAAACGCAGTTACGTTACTGGTATTTCTCCAATAGCCTAGCTACATTGTCCCTAAATATTTGCCTGTTCATTTGCTGTCAACTTGTGACCTCCATTTATGTCTTGTAACGAGTATTTAAATACCCCATAACATACTAAATAGGATACTTATAAATATGCTGATATTATTTTTGAACAAGCTAGCTAATATGTGTAATATAATGAGTTTAAACATCAAAGAACAAAAGTGCCCTGTGCAAAAATGTTGATCATAGGAGTATTTAAAAAATGTCCACCAATAGGGTATGTATGCCTCCAGTCATCTATAAACTGAATAATATAGTCTCTCATATGCTACAATCCATTAACTAGGCTTAGGCCTACTGATTAAATATGTTTTTGAATTTCATAACCCTAAACGCCACCTTAAATGTTGCATTTTGTGTTGTTTTTTTGCGTGCAGGAGAATAATCCATGGGGAGCCACTGTGTGTTGTTTCATTCAGGGGCTGGATGACTCATATAGCCTAGTCTTATCTATAAAGAAGCCAAGTGGCAGAGGAGCAGTCCTGCCGCAGGACCTAGCTGATGTAACCCATGAGATTCACTAGAGGCTGCTGTAGGCCATGCTTCCCTGTGCCCCGAGTTACTGGCCCTGGCTGCATTTACACTGATGACCGCCAAATACTAGGGGACGGATTAGAGGATGCAGTGGGCTATTCGCACACTTTGCAGCAGTCAGATGATGAAGTGCTGTTTACAGCACGTCAAATGACCAGGATAGCTTGAAAACTAAATCAAATCAACACGTTTTTTTTTCTCTGATATAAAGAACATTTTGAAAGTATTTACAGCTCTGTAACTGAATGCAATTTATGAAGCGTAACAGATAAGCGTTATGATATTCTCTACCTTAATTCATAGTATATCTAAAAAAAAGAGCAAATAAATAAAATCAGAATAATTACTACAAACAACATAAGAACCTGATATCAATTTCTGATTAGGTAATTTAAAGAGCCTTTTATCTTTATCTTTTTATAGTGTAATATAACGATGTTAATTGAAACCATCTGAGATAATTTATACAGAGTAAGTGAGTATATTATAATTAATAATAATAATAATCTTAGGTGAAATTTAAAGCGACAACATTTTCTGTCAGGCTTTAAGAAATTCCACTAATTCACCTAATTCTTTAATGCATCATTTAGTCTAGTCTCACTTTGCCAGATTTTGACTTCATTTAGAGAGATAATATACAGTATGTGCTAGAATTAATTTAGGCAAAGCAGTGGAAAGCTAAAAAAACAGCCAAACCAGTGGAAAAAATGTAATAAACTTAATTTCCTAACAGAAAAAAATCTATTAAGAAATGTTGAACTTGAACCGCCTTCTCCTTTTTAGAAATATAAACAAATTGTGAAAGTTGAAAATGAAAAGTTCTTCATAACAAGTTCAGTATCTTTTATTGTATGTTGTATAATGGATGGAAAACACCCTGAGGATCCTTAACTGATCCCTTAACCCTAATGTTGTCACAAAGTTTTATATTTGAGAAGGTCCTTAATAGACTACATATTTGCCTCAGTAACAAAGTCAGTGTTCATTAATGATGACGTGATTTTTTTTCCCCTCTTACAAACACAACGTTGTGACATCCTTCAAAGGGCAGACAGAGGAGTCACCTGTAAGCAAGCACATGATCATGGAGGCATTTCAACATGTCAACCATGTTTATCTAGTGAGACCAACAAGTACAATGGCGTGAGAAACAGCTGATGACAATAACTGTCAGAGAAAAAAAAAATCCCTTTCAACACTCTCAACCAGTCACATCTTACAAATGTTTATTCTGGGTTAGATTGTGATCAAATAAATACATAAATTGCGAGCACATATTTCCTTTGCATGTCACAGACAAACCTGTCGCTTGTTGGATTACCTTGTGCAAGTGCCCAGAGAAGTTCAACATGGGAAAGTTCATCTAGTTACAGTGATTCAGATGACTTTGCCACGTTACGGTGCGGTTGCTGCTGCCGTTTATGGTAAATGTAGAAAATCATGGCAGTGACTGTATTTACAATATCGCTGATAAACAATGTCAAATGCCATAGCACATACTGCAATCAGAGATGAATGAGGGGGAAAACATCTCTGATAAAAGCCTTCAGCACAGTTATTATATTTATTTGACTGACTGCATTTGTGCATTTAAAACTTTCAGGAGCAGAGAAAAACAAAAGAGCATATGCCAGATCTGTGAAGGCCAAGACTTTGTGAGCGTAAAATATTCTGAAGGATAAGGATGTAGACAAGGTCCTGGGATGATACTGACAACATGTAAAGAAAAATGAAGGGTTCTGTGTGTGCTTGTTGACATTTGTATATGACAAATGGCACAGAAGACAAATGGGCAAGGCTAGTGGATTATGTTATTCATATTTTAGATTAAAGAAAAAACATATTTTTGACTCTGTTGTACTGCTTCAATCTTTTATTGGCCATTATTTCTTACATGAGCCAAACTGTTTTACGCCTCTATTTCACAGGTGAGGAGGATGGAGCTTCAAACGGAGAAGAGGTTCCACAACTTGACCCTCAAGCAAATCCAGGCTCTGGACAAGGTCTTGACTGAGGTGATCCCCATCCACGGGCGAGGGAATTTCCCCACACTGCAGGTGAGAGCTAAAGACATCATACGTGTGGTGAAGGATCGGCTGGTCGAAAGAGACATCCAGGTGAAAGATATACGGCTGAATGGCGCGACGGCCAGCCACGTGCTGGTGAGGGATAACTGCCTGGGCTATAGAGACTTAGACATCATTTTTGGAGTGGAGCTGCCCAGGCAGGAGGACCTCCAGGTCATAAAGGACGTGGTGCTGGGCAGCCTACGAGACCTCCTTCCTTGTGGAGTTAACAGACGGAAGATCACCTGCCTGACAATGAAGGAGGCCTACGTGCAAAAGATGGTGAAAGTTTTCAATGAGCACGACAGATGGAGCCTGATCTCGCTTTCTAACAACAGAGCTAAAACCGTGGGCCTCAGATTTGTCAGCTCCCTTCGAAGGCAGTTTGAGTTCAGTGTGGACTCCTTCCAGATAGTATTAGACCGTATGCTGGAGTCTTATTGGGAGGCTGAAAGGAAACAAGGAGGAAAGCTGGCCTTGAATGCTGGGAGTTTGTCTAAAAGAGACAATGAGGATGAAAAAAAAGAGCAAAATAAATCGAGCATTCCTCGGGATGTTGAAGCGGATATTGAAAGGGACTCCAGCAGAGAAAGTCCATGCCAGGATGAAGCTGTTTCTGTGCTTGAGAAAGAGCTTCCACTTGCAAAGGTTGAGCATGCGGATGGAAAGCAAGAAGCACAGGAGCTGTTAAAACCTGAGAGCTATAACTTACAACAGGTGGGAGTGGATGGCACAGAGGATGTCCATTCAGAGGAGGACATTGTGTTTGAGATATGTGGAAAAAATGGAGAAGAAAAAGGACAGTTTCACAGTGATTATCCTCTAGTTTCATCCCCTAAAGCTTTATTAACAGATGTCAGGGATCCATTGCTGACACATGCATGTTTAAAGCCACAGATTAATGAAGAGCTGTCTGAGTCACAAGCTTCCCAACCAGCAGACAAGTCAGCTGAACAGGAAAAAGTCCATTGTGCAGAAATGACTCAGTTCAAAGCTGACTCTGTAATCTGCAGGACTGACAATACCTCAAGTCCAAAAGATTCACATCTTGAATGTTCCTTTCCTCCTCCGGCTAAGAAAACGTGCAGCACATCACAGGAAATTGTACCAAAATATTGCCCTTCACCAAAATTACAAAGGAAAATGTCAAGGAAGATGATCAGTATGCCGGAGAAATGGTCTTTACTGACTGATTTGTCAGATCTTACAACACAGCTGTTCCCACCTATAGAAATACCCAAACCACATCAGCCAAAGCCTCCTTTACTGGACAGCGATCAAGTTCATGGCTCAAATGTTCCCGCCTTTAAGCCAGAACCCCTAGACACCCTCACAGCTCCCATGTCCAGTCCAGCCAGTTCACTTCAGGATGGGACTGGCTTGAATGAAACTGTGGAACAAACTGTTAAGCCAAAACACTCGAAGAAGCCTCCTGATTCAGAGACTCAAAGCCACACACGTGCAGCACATGTACAGCCTCAGATTAATGTGCAAACACCCGAGCTGGCCGACACTGTCCCCAACGGGTGCGGGGCGAGCTCATGGGCCGGGGCAGCAGGGGAGCCCACAATCACTGTTGAAGCAGAGTGCATGTACGGCGACTTTGAGCAGGCGATGGACCACCTCCGCCACCGCCTCATCGCCACCCACAACCCAGAGGAGATCCGAGGAGGGGGCCTGCTCAAATACAGCGACCTGCTGGTGAGGAACTTCCGACCAGCCAGCGAGACAGAGATCAAGTCCTTGGAGCGCTACATGTGCTCACGCTTCTTCATTGACTTTCCTGATGTGAGAGAGCAGCAGCGGAAGATCAAGGCCTACTTGCAGTGCCATTTCATTGGCAATGAGGAGACAAGCAAGTACGACTACCTGATGACCCTGCGGCGTGTGATAGACGAGAGCACGGTGTGTTTGATGGGACACGAGAGGAGACAGACGCTCAACATGATCACAGTCCTGGCTCTGAGGGTGCTGGGCGAGCAAAACGCCATCCCCAACACGGCCAACGTCACCTGTTTCTATCAGCCGGCTCCATACATGACAGAGCCGATTTACAGCAGCTACTTCATCACCCAGGCCCAGCCCCCACTTGTCTACCACCCCTACCCGCTGCATGTCCACATGCAGACTGGCCTGGTGTAGCTACAGGGACATGCACACAGGGAGGCATGTAGGCTGCTTTCAGCATGCTGCTCTGCAAGCAGAGGCACAAACGGAAGTTTTGACAACAGCAGGCAACCACGGGCGCAGTGTTGTTTGATGCTTTGAAACCCCTCCTGCTTATGACACGAAAGATCATGAGAGGCCAGAACTGAAAGGGGTCTGGAGGGAAAGCATGTCACCCTTTCAAGATGAACACATTTGAAAAGGAAAGAAACGCTAAGAGCTTACTTTTCAGAGAGCTCGTAGAGAGGATTTAATAGACGTAGAGGGACTGTGTTTACGGCTGCTTCAGCTCAGCTTTGGCAGGGCTCTATATACCGATCACCGTCCCGTGTCAAGAAGAATTTAGTAAAGTGACAATTCTCTAAGACACACATACCAACAAATAAAAACATACTGCCTGTTGGCAGCATGAGTCTTGATTTGGTTAAAGTTTGAATAATGGTAATTCCTTATTGTTTCTGAAGGGTTAAAACCCCCAAATATCTGTTTTGTGACTCATCAGTCTCCGTGGAGTACCTTTCCATATGTGACCAATAGGCTACCTGTATTCACTGTGTAGAAATGGGACACCCTTTAGTGAGGGCATACATTAGACTACATTTGCTGTGGTGTGTCCTTAATATTGTAAGTTTTATATTTGTGAATGTAACCCCCTCCCCCTAATGTCAAAGGTGGAAACAAGATCATGGTTTGGTTTCATTAGGGGCTGTACAAAAGTGATTGGGGGGGAATCCTCACAGTTGGATCTTAGGGTTGTTGAGAAAATTTGATTCTACAAATTCTTATCAGAAATACAGAAATCACTGACAAACTGTTTGAACTTGGGCCGGAAATTTTTTTTTTCTTGTTGGACCCCCTCTCTTTCATATTTAAGTAAAATGCTTTGTTAGCCTTACATGTTTTCTTTGAATATTAAAAGCTTATTTATGCAGCTACACTGCAAAGAAAAGCTAAAAGATGTACATTTTGAATGAAAAAAAAAGTTCTCCCTAAAACATCAGACCCCCCCTGACTTCAGTCAAACTGAAAAGATCCTCTCCCCCTCTAATCATTTTCCCACAGCCCCTTGGAATATTAAACCAAACTGGTGTTAGTGAGTGTCTAGTTGTGGTTATTCATTGAAATATTTTAACTAGCAGTATTAAACCAGTAGTTGTGGCCATATCTCTGAATAGGTATTCACCCTGAATTTTATCAAACCAACTCGCCTATTCCATGTCGGAGAAACATGACAAGGCTTTAGCTCATGGGGATATTATGAAGAAAGCCTCGGCTGTCCTGTTTTTTTCTGCTGAAAATGGAAAGGGCAAGTTTAATTTAGTTTCCCCCACATTTCCAACAGGTTGAATAGACTTCCAGTGTGTAATACATGGTGACACTTGTTTGTTGTAATGGACGTAGTGAATGTTCTTTCA
This sequence comes from Etheostoma cragini, assembly GCF_013103735.1. Classification (NCBI taxonomy): domain Eukaryota; kingdom Metazoa; phylum Chordata; class Actinopteri; order Perciformes; family Percidae; genus Etheostoma; species Etheostoma cragini. The sequence goes on along the minus strand of NC_048419.1, from coordinate 9,997,812 downwards.
GGGTTTTGCCTGCCATTGTGAGCAAAAATGTTCCTGCACATTTCAATTATTCAAGCAGTCTGCGATGCAGCCGGCAGTTATAGCACTCTGTCTCTGTGTATTTGTTCATTGTGTATGCAGCTACAGTACATGTTCTCAGTATTTAAAAAAAACAACTTAAGCACAGTTGAGGCTATGTGGGCCAATCACACTAAGTTTGAGACTGAAGCACAATGTAAATGCACATAGCTGTTGTTGAGTTATGAAAGTGTTTCTGACATGCTCGTGAATCGCCAACTAAATATGGAAGATGTCTGATATACTGTGTGCTGTAGTGCCCTATGTAGCTTTGAAGTGATGTATCTATCTTGAGACTTTGGGTAGAATGTTGTGTATTGTTATGGAACTGTTCCACCAATAGTGAAATAAAAATATTCATGTTATATCTAGTTGCTTGGATTGTTGTGTTATTGTGCTAATAAATATAACACAACCAGTCTTAGTTTGGAGTCTCCCATTGGTGGTCTGAGTTACTGTCAAGGTTTTATTTTCAATACTATGTCTGTAAGTTTCTTGGTGCCAAGGGGACATTATTGGCATGCAAAGTACACAAAACTATTACAAGCACCTTCGCAATAGTCAAAGAGAAATACTTTGGAATCTGGAAATGGATATGCATCTCGTTATGCATATGCATGATAGGATGATATAGAAAGCACTGTTTTAGATCATTTACTTCTTCATTATAGTTAGTCTCTTTAAAAATGGGTTGTTCTATCCAATTTTCTGTGAATGCATAACAAGTGAACTTTCAGTCAGGCCAGTTTGGTTTTGAAGAGCTGCTGTTTTCAGCCAATCTTACAGTTAAAACATATTAATTATACTTTAAAGTGAATTCCATTCCTTTACAAAACAAAGCAAATTAGTAACAATGACAACCTTTTTAAAGATCTACAGTTTAAGTTGGGAGTAAAAAAATAATGTTTGCACTCAAACAACAGTTTATTCATTGCAACGCCCGCATGATTTTTCATCCTTCATACAGCCCCCTCTCCTGCTGGTCCTTGTCAACACTAACATACTATACTATACTATACTATACTATATACTATATACTACATACTATAAGACAACTTAGTTCTTATAGTGGGAAAAAAAAGTCCTGACGGCTCGCAGTATGTCAGCCTACGTCATAAGCCTGAACTTCACCTCTTTACTTGTGACTTTTGTATAAAAATGCTAATTTATTTCGAGAGCTTTCTATTTGGTGGCTCGTGAAGGTTGATGGGTACAGTTTATAGTTCTAAAATGCTTTATATCAACTACACACACTATTATCCGGTGAAAAAGACCAGCAGCACTTTACTACTTTAATATACTGGCTATATATATATATATATATATATATATATATATTGCAAATGCACAAACTGAGCATTTGCACACTGCTATTCCCACCTTTGTGGATACTATTTAATGCCACATTTCACTCAATAGTTTATGCATTGGACAATTTCAATAAAGTAGGTGTGCTTTATAGTAATCATTTAATTTGTAATAGAACAACTAATTTACACACATATTTTCTTCTGTTTGTTTTTAAAACCAGTATGTACACACACTTAACCCACTTTAGTGTGTGACCTTTACCTCTATATGCATTGATCCATTTTAATTCCCATGATCCTCCAGTGTCTCTGCAGTTTCTAGGTGTGGCAGAGCACAGTGCGTCACAACTCAACCTTGGTTGTTCCTCGTGTGACTCACCCCAGCTTTCAGTGCATTAATGCAGTTGCAAATGGTCCAGTCAGGTTCACGACAGTATCCCAGTCACAGTGTTCTGTACCTACTGAATCTTCGCCTTCAGCGCAACATTTATGACCCAACAACCTTAAAAACTACAGATGACTCAGTAAAAGTGCTCTTAAAAAAGTACTGGTGGATCTACACCAACATAAATTATGAAATCATCAAAGAACAAGACACCAAAAACACTTCATTTTAAATCCATTTTTTATTAAAAAAGAAAAAGAAAAAAAACACATACAATCAAACATTGTGTATAAAAAAGGTCACGTAATCTTAATCCACCTACAGTAAAACGTATTTGTTATGAACTAATCTGATGCGTCGAAGCATGACTAAATGCCATCTACTATATGAAAATAAGATTCCAAAATGTGAATCAGTCTTCTCACACTCAAGCAGAATAGTTTCAAGACGCCAGTTAATGCTGCCGCTAGGAGCACCCAAGATGCTGATGCCACCCTACCCAAAAGAAGAGAAACAAAACAACCTCTGAGGCATGTCTCTTATGTCAGCGACCACACAGAGGCCGTAATGAGGAAGTGTGTTCGGATTAGAGCACCCAACTTGTGAGTTAGCGTTCCTGGTTTCTTCTGACTGGATGCGGTCTCAAATGATCTACCAACCAAAGAGCACACAAGCTTTAAAGTAAACATTATTGGTGCAATAACAAGGGATGCATCCATTTCACGCAATTCCACTAAAAACACGAACCAATCGACAAGGAATTACTCATAAAACTAGGCAGAAAAACTACACACAGTGATTCTGACACCACCATAACACCTGATTGTAGTAAATCCTGGAAAAAGCCGTAATATGTGCAGACCGTCTACCCGAATCTAGATCACTCAAGTCCATAGATGGTTAGAAACAAGGGGCGAATAAACGGCACAACATACAACAAACAACAAAGTATGTAAGAATCCATGGTTGCTACCTTTGCCTTGGGCCAAAAGAATGCATGATTAAGATAGCCAATCAGATGAGAGCTTCAACTTCATCATACACAGGTTGAAATAGGTTACGTTATCTCATGTTTTACGTGTCAAACTAAACTACAAATAGTAATAAAAAAGACTTATTGTCTGCTGGCACAGTTTAAACATTCTTACACAAAAATCATACCGCTCTCTAATATCTTTATTACTCAGCTGCCACGTGGAGTAGATAAATGTGCAAATATTTCCTCTTCCTCATTACTATTAACGTACGAAATAGTTAAAGGAACCTTGGTATAATACAATGGAAAAATAAATATCTCTGTGGAAGAGAGTATGCCAGGGACCCCTTGCCTTTGCACATACTGGATAGAGAAGGTGTGATGGAGACGACCATGAATGGATCCACCACGGAGTACAACAGTACAAATACAAACAGGATGCAGTGGCATTTTTACCCCAGAAAATTACTTCTTAAAGAAAAAAAAAAAGCACCCAATCCTAACAAAATAACAGAATCAAAGAGCCAAAAAAAACAGTCGACACCACTAAAAAGGAAGCGGGAGAAACGTGTAACATTCACAGGCCAAGGACAGCAAGCTGTCAGCTGGGATGTTACCATGGTACTGTATTCTGACCCAAGTCGCTCTGTTCCCCAAGTATTGCTAATGCCCAAACTATACTCGTCTTGACTCGAGTCACAGGACTAAATCTGAATGATGTGAGTTCCGAAAACTAAGGCTTGTGGCTGCGAGGAAAGACCAAGTACCAAAAGAGCTGACATCAGTGACCTCCAGTGGTGGTTCACGGTGGTCGGGACTGAACGAGTGACCGCGAGCAAGACGAGATTTGTTAAATTACTTGCTGAGAAAATAAACAAACTAAAACATGAGCACCATTTTTTGGCATCTCCACATCCTTCTTTGGTGAGGAAAGTCATGGGAGGGACGAGAGGAGACCGAGGGGTATAGTGTTTAGAACTAGACGTGAAACACACAGGAGGATGAGGGAGCACTGCGGCGTCTCAAAGGCTCCTCCAGCGAGCAGTAAGGCTGAGGTGAGTCAACAGTCAACAGAGCGTTGACCAGGGAAAACATCATGAGCACCAGCTATCAGTTTGGGAGCCATAAGCAGTCTCAGATAAAAAAGAAAAATCATATATATATATATATATATATATTATATATACACTTGTACAAAAAGAAAGAAAAAAATCCCTGAAGTATTACTCATGTTAAATAGTTTTCTTTTATTGAGGTTTGAAAAGGGGCGACGTGTTAGTGACCCCAGCCCATGAGGTGGCTGACGCGGGCTTTCTCTGTCATGCGGCGTACCCGTCCTGAGCGGGACATGCCCAGGTTGAGGGGGTCTTCCTTCGACCCATGGCCATCGTCCTCTGACTCGTCTCCGTACAGAACTGTCCTGCGGCCCTGGTTGCGCGTGTTGACCCGTCGAGACTTGCACTGGCTGCCTCTCATACTGCTAGCTGCTGCTGCTGCTGTCACTGCTACAGCCCCTGTCTCAACAGAGTTGTCTTCATCGTCCTCCTCCTCAGGCTCCTCCTCCTCAGGCTCCTCCTCCTCCTCATCTTCTTCCTCCTCCTCCTCCTCATCCTTCTGCTGCTGCTGCTCTCCCTCATCCTCTTCATGTCTTGGATCCAATGGCTGCTGCTGCTCCTCCTCCTCTTCTTCATCCTCCTCGTCTTCCTCCTCCTCGTCTTCCTCCTCCTCTACTGGCAGCTGCACTCGTGCTCTTTTAGCTGTCTGGGCCGCGTCATCGCCTCCTTTGTGTCTTCTTTTCCCTGAGGCCGCCAGCTTACCCTTGGCCGAGAGGCGTACGGACAGACAGGGAGCTTTGCTGTAGTCGTGATCTCCCCCTTCCACGTACTTCTCCATCTCAGACTCTGAGCTGTTCTCGCTGTCCGACGATGACGAGGAAGAGGACGATGATGAGGTGGAGGATGACTCCGACGATGATCTGTTGGACCCGGAATCCGCCTTCTCATCATCTTCAGACGGCGGCGCTTCTCGCTCGGGGCGCTGTCTGGAGCCGTTACTTGGAGGCAGCTTGCGCTGGCGCCCTGATGCAACACAAGAGGGACGGTGGTTCATTTCTGCACCGGAACTTGGAAGTCACATCCAAATGAAAGACGTCGATACATGTACTGCTCGTCATACCTGACTTCTTCACCGGCGTTGCTTGGCTGCGGGTCACACGGTGTGGCCCCTGGTTTCTGTTCTCGCTGCTGCTCGTCCCTGAACTTGGGGAAGAAGGCTGGGTGTCCTCCTCCTCTGCTACACTGCTGCTTTGCTGAACTAAAGCAACAACACACGGCTAATTACCAATCAGGACCGTATTCCTACTCCTTTTCACAGTACGACGGTAGTATAAAGCATTACATCTGATCTTCAGTAAGTAGGCCTTACTCATTGACATACTGTTTGCTACATTATCTATAGACAAATCAGCTGTCCACAGCAGCAAACCCTACAAGGTAATGACAGAATTAATGCCGTAACAATTTTGGCATAGTAATTGATTGTTTTACTTCCCCAACACTGCTACCAACAACATACAAATACTGTAGTCATACCCTGATGTGGTCTCAGGGGACGATTCTTCGCTGAGGTCCGGGATGTTTTTGGCTTCGACACCTTTCCTGACTTGTGCTTCCCGTTAGGGCTGGACATATGGAAACAAAGAAAAGAAGCAACCTTTCAGAATAACTAACTACATTATATAATAGCAGAGTGCCTGCAACTTTCATCAGCTTTAATGCAAGGCTTTCAAATAACATTTTTTAGACCAGGAGGACTAGGACTTTCTAAAGCCGCATGTTAAGTGTAAAACAGGCCTTTGAGTTTAGAGCAGCACATTTAAGATCATTTCAGGAGCTGCAGACACCCTGTGTACACTGAAAGGGAAAAATATCATTTGATAATGAGCAGTTTTGAGTGGCAAGTTTGTGAATGAGTTTCAGCACCTGGGGGATGGACTGATAGGCGGGGAGCTGCCTCCGTTGTGCATTCTGTTCCTGTAACTGAGTCTCTGACGAGTCCGCCGTTCATTCTGAATGGCAGACTTGTGGTCCGAGATGATCGAGATGATGTTTTTTTCAAAGAAGGCCGACAGGCTGAGGGTCATGGTGTAGATCTGGACATAAAACAAGTAAGTCAGAGTGAATCTATTAGATCTGGGACCTTCAACATTTTTTAGACCAAGGACCCCTTAACTGAAAGAGACACGGAGTAGCAACTAGTGCAAACATATTGTATAAAATTAAGTTGCATGTTAAACTGCGGGCCGGATGTATAAAAAGGATTGGTATATACTGTATATTATGTGTATCACCTGCAGCTTTGGAATAGATATTTGGCAGCTCCTATGTTAACTTGTGTCTGACTCCTCGCTCGGTCAGTCTGCCGTTTCTTTTTTTCTGTTCTTCCTGAATGTCCATATGTGTTCAGTGCAGTGAAGCAATTTGTTACATTGCGTGACCTGATATCACGCGATACTTCCTGACGCTGAGTCTGGAGACTCGCTGGCCAAAAATTGCGAGGGTGGTTTTTCCACTCACAGGTGCTGGGGGGGGAGCGAGACGACCACCATTCAACTCAAAAAAGTCATATAACCATTCCAATGACTTGGAAGCTGTTCACTTCAGGTAAATTAAGCTACAAAAAAAACAAAACATAGTTCCCCTTTAATGTTGAACATACATGTGGAAGGCACAATGAATCCTTAAGCTTATCTGTATGGCTACCGTACCTACAGTATAATAAGCTTATCTTCAATGTGTAAATTAAATGGACTTTTTTCACAAATATGATTTTTTTGTGTGTGCTATTTATAGGTTTTATTAATAGAAAAAAAGAAACTTTCAAAAATATTTAAACCATATTTGGCGGCCCTCCTGCACTTACTCTAAGGACCCCCTAGGGGTCACGGACCCCCTGTTGAATATCTCTGTATTAGACCACCGCTTTGTCAGACGTTACGCGGAGATAGTTGCAGTACTTGTTCCATCAGTGATTGTACTTCACCTGTGATTTCTTGTTAGGCGTATATGCTTTGGAGTTGCTGAAAATGAGGCGCACGTCCTTGGCAAACTCCATCGGGCTTTCATAATTCCCTGCAACCAGCGTCTCTGACACTGTAGCCAGATCCATTGGCATGTCGATGATGTTCCGATAGTCCTGAAGAAAACAAGGTAGAGAGTAGAAACGGTAATGTCCACAGAGGTTTAAGTTAAGTTCTGTTTTTACTCATACACTATTGGCATGCATTTCTAATGGGATTTCAAAGTGTGTGATCTGTTTTCTGGTATCAGCGGCCTTATAACTGCAAACTGTTTCAGACTGTTTTACCGGATACTCAAAGAGGTCCACTGGCCGCCTGAACGGCACAGAATCTGGCGAGACCATCATACGACGCAGAAGCTCTTTGCATTGACCTCGCCAGAATTTCACATCCAAGACCACACCTCGCTTCTTGGAATTCAGGTTGGCTCCCTGGTGGAGAGAAGATACAATAAACTAAGACTGGAGCTACTGCAGACTAAAATGGATTGTTGTGAGACACTGGACTCTGTTCCCTCTTACCCGCTGTCCTGTAGATGTGCCTGGAGTGTCAGAGTCCACATCCAACTCAGCCTGCAGAGGAACACATAGAAACCCAAATGACTATTTACGGCAAAAGCAGTAATCTTAAGAAAAAAGCTGTTGCCGTTATGTAAAAAAATAAAATAAACACACTTAACACAACCCAACTCTCTCACCTCAGCTTCTTCTCCACTGCTGATCTCAGACTTCAGTTTGTGATGCAGATCCAAGATGTCTGTGCAGCTCTGGTCCCTGAGGGAGACAGACGGCTAAGGCATCAGACACGTGTGTAGAAATATTCATCGCAGTTTCCAACGCTGTCAATGAGATTGTTATAACATGAACTGTGTAAGATTTACCCAATGTAGTGAAGGAGAACGTCAGTCACCACCTTGGCAGTTGCTACAATGGGGCTCTGGGGTTCATTGAAAGTGCGGGCATTGTGTTCAATGTAGCGCACCTCCCACATTAGTGCAGAGATCCGCCTGCAGCAGAGAAGAACAGCCACACTTCAAACTCACATGTCAACCCTTTGTCATCACGTCTTTGGACTCATGGCGAGGATAAAAATGCGTGAGTTTATATGTGTTGCCTCACCTGTAGAAGTGGTTCTCCACTCGTTTGCGGATGGTGCTGAGGTCAGTAGGGTAAGCCACCGCGGTGCAGTACAGAGGGTAGTCCCGCAGATTTACTGGTGACGCGAATGCCTTGGCTACATCTGTGGACAACCAGGAGTGAGATCAAACGTGGCAGACATGAACGAGCTCAGACTTTTCCCATCAGTGTCACTGGTGGCCTACCCAGTGTTAGAAGCTGATCGATGCCATGGAGGATTCTCTCACAGTCTTCATCTCGTGTGTGAGCCCCCCATTCTCCCTCCTGAGGCGTGTAAAGCAGAGCCATTAGCTCCTCCTCGGCCACCTCCACGCCATCACCCACCTGTTCAGGCAACGCAGCTGACGGAGCCACAAAATGTGTCAAAAAATGAAAAGGTATTTAGTTAAATGATCAGAACTACTATGAAATACAGATATATACCTACCACACAATCATGTTACAAAACTTATAACACCTTCTACTTAGCAAGAGTATATTTTATTTTCATAATAAAAACATCTTAGATTGATGTCAAGCCAAGAATATGACCAAAAAGCATTTCCATGTTTTAGAAACAACATGGTTTTTCATTTCAACCATTCTGCTACTGAAATTAAATGGCAGATTAAATCTGAACTGATTTAGGGAATTGGAAGCCTGGTATGTTTGTGTGTGGGTACGTGGGATAGTTTAGTTCCCAAATGTTAACTTTCCAAGACTTTCCTAGTGGCGGGCGCCCGGATGGCTCAATTGGTAGAGCAAGCGCCCACAGCCTGTATAGAGGTGTACTCCTCTACGCAGCAGCCCGGGTCTGACTCCGACCCGCGGCCCTTTGCTGCATGTCATCCCCCTTTCACCTCCTCAGCTGTCCCGTCAATAAAGGCCTGTCCCAAAAATGTCCCAAAAAATAATCATAATTGTTTTGTTTTTAAAGAGACTATCCTAGTGGCCAACATTAGTAACAAGTTGAGGTCTTTAAAAGCAAAAATAATAAGCCTTTTTGTCTGGAAAACAAATGGCCAGCTTTATGGAAAGGAAAGGACATTCTTTTGTTTTATATTCGCTTATATTTCTTTTGTTGGGAGTACAAAATTGATTCTGTATTTTGTTACATGGATATTTAATTTGGTCTACATGGATACAGTTTACTTTTATATTTAGCAACGTCTTAAAGATGTATGATCTATGCATGCATTATTTACTTAACATTTCAACTTGCTCTCTCAGCACAATGTCTTTTTCCAACACGTTCCTTCCTTTACCTCATGGGGATTTCTAATAAGGCCAAGGAAAGAATCTTTTCTTTTTTGTTTGTTTTGGTACATCTCCTTGATTCCACTGACACTGTTGTTGGCAATAATGCTCCATTGTAAAACAGACCTCAAATAATTTCAAAATAAATGAGTGCGAGGAAATGTATCACAATTAAATCCCATTTTTGGAGTGAAATTCCAATATTAATATATTGTCCAATTTGAAATGAAATGGTACATTAAACAGTACGTATTTTCCAAATAAAACTATCTTTTGACATTTTGTCATCACATCAAAAAATGCACAGGTTAATAACCAGGTGGACTACTCTATTTTAATAATATCACTGACCTTCCTCAGGTATAGGCTCCATGTCCCAGGGACTCATTTTCTCCCGCTCACCATTATCCCACCTGATGAAACACTCATTAGTTAGTTTACCACACTGTGTGCAAGATTACAATCACTTATTTGAGTAACAGTTGTGAAATGTGACATGGGGCCAGCAAAGAAGAATTATTGATTTAACAGAGAGCACTGCTGATACATTATTTTGGAGTAGAATACTCCTCCATCAGCTACAAACACTGCAGAAATTCAGACGCACTTTACTGCATAGCACTGGAACAGGCTGTCTGGATACTCCGGCTGCAGAGGCTGCTGGTCTTCCACAGAGCCAAACCACCAGGCGTCATCAATGATGCTGCGGAATCTCATACCTGAAGAGAGCAAAGTGAAGACAGGATCAAACATAAGTGAAGGACAGTACACTCTCCACAACAATGAACATGATAAGTAAGCACATCACTTCAAAATACTCACCTGGCTGCCAGTTGTGCTCTTTAGCCTCGTTGTAAAACTGCTGCAATACCAGAAAATCTATGACATCTGGCATGTCATGGTACCTGTAGAGTGTGGAAATGAAAGACGAAATCAAATGCACATGCTTCAATATTTTGTTATCTTGTACCGTATATAAATGCTTACTTTAAGGAGAAAGAGTCATTGGTCATCTTCCCTGAGACTGGGTCCAAGAAAGCCAGTTTTAGGCAGCAGAGGGTGGGAGGTCCCACTTCATATTTAATTCCAACCACCTTCACGGATTCCTGGTCCTGAAGGGGCAGAAGAAAAACGGTAAGACTAATGAAGGAGATAAATAGAATAGAACGTCTCAAGAAAGAAAAAAAGTTATGGCTACACTAGGAGAACAACCTTGACATGCCTAATAGATTTTCTTTTTACACCACACTGCAATGATTGTGCAAGGATGTTAAAACTCACTTAATCGGCCCATTCCAATGCTTAATTAGCAAGACCAAAAACTCTGCAGCCATGCTAGCGGCTCTGTGAGGTCGGCTAGCTAAATGCTACCTTTATCAGCATGGCAGCATGCTAACAAGGACAATGCTATCATGCTGATGTCTAGCATGTTCACACCTTAGTTTGTTAACATGTGTTAATTAACACTAATCACAGCAGGCTGATTGGAGTGTCTTAAGTTTTGCATTTTCTTATAACACAAAGGGATTGGACATACGGAAATTTTGACTTGATGGTGGCACTAGATGTCAAAGGATTAATGAAGTAATTACATGATTTGTCCTCTCGGCACCATGGATACCTTTATACCATGGCAATCCGTCCAATAGTTGATGATATATTTTGGACCAAAGTGGTGGACAAGCAGGTATTGCCATATCTAGAGCCATGTAGCTAGCATGGCTAAACAACTAATGTTGAGGAAGAGGTACTGCCCATTTCATATAACATACTGCCAGGAAAGAATATGTGGAGGGCTAGGAGCTCTGTCCAATTTTTTTACCTGGCTAACAGCGGTGGAAAGTGGGCCTGGTCATCAGATTGCCAGAATCCGAAAGTTACAACAATTGGCAGCTGTTTTCAGACTCTCTGAACAGCTTGTCTAATGGAGCATTTTAGGGCCTGCCCTGTGAACATCACTGGCTTTTAAATGAAACTACGCCTCACCCTGAGGTCGAGCCTGTTCCACGGCTGTTTCTGAGGGTTGATGCTGTAGGCCTTGGCCCTGCGCACAGCCCGGACGTAGGCCTGATGGCCCTGTTTGAAGTAGATCAGCTGGAGGAGGACATGAGAACCGTGGTCAAAATGCATGTAATATGAAGGATTTTCTTTCTGTTTGATGTGAGAGCGGCACTCCCTACCTCATCTCCCATCTGCGGAACAAAAGGAGAGCGGTGGGGGATGGTCTCCATTATCCATGATGGTGGCAGCCACTCCTCCGCATCGAGCCCAGCCAGAGAGGATGTGGGTTTCTAGGTAAATATAATTAGACCCAACAAAGTTCAAGTACAGAATTTCTCCCATGCTGTGTGGTAAAGAGACATGTTTTCATGGGAGTACAGGAGCACCGGATCACGTTAGCGTACCTGTTTGGTCTCCTTGGGCTTCTTCCTCTTCTCATTATCCCTCTTCTTGGCCTCCTTTCCCTTGCCATCGCCTTCTTCTTCCTCAGAGCTGCTGTAACCTTGGGGCTGGACGGGCCTCCTGGTTGGTCGCTTTGGCGGCTGAAGATTGATCCCAGCGTCAGCTGTCCAATCAGAATATTCACTAGAGGAGTCACTGAGAATAAAAGAGGGGTTATGTTAGTTGGGCGATTATAACTACATCCGGATAAACAGTGCTCAGTCAAAGATATTCACCTGGAGCTGCTCTCGCTTTGCCACTGAGCTTCACCATCGGAGGAGGCTTCGCTTTGCTCCACCTCTGCTGCTGCCTGTCAACAAAAACACAACAAGCACCATTTACTATGATGAATGGTAGTTAAAAGGCGGCGCTCCACAGCACCTTGGCATGTTTGGATACGTAGAGTAGAAGGACGGAACGTACATTTCCATCACTGTCAGAGTCTATCTGGCTGTCAGAGTTACGTCGGTTAGTGGAGTTTCGACTCCTGGTCCCAGGACGGCGGACTTGAGCTGAGCGGGTCTGATAGGTGTGACGCTGCTGCTTTTTCTTGGTCGGCCGCAGGGAGCGCAGGCGTGACGTCAACAGATCGTTCTACAAAGTGGGGAAGGAGGGTGGAAAATAAGTAGAGCAGGAATGAATTGGCATGGCTGGATAGTATTTTGTTTTACTTGTGAAAACTGAAGTGAAGAGTAGCGTACCTTGGGTGTGCATGTTACTGGTTTTTTCCTCCTCTCTGCATTGTATAGAGAACATTCCATGTCACCTTTGGCTTTTCTGCACTCCTCCGAAACTCTAATTAAAAAAAAGAAAATGTCATCAGGAAATGTACTGTACACAAAAAAACATTCATATAAAAAGAAATAGAATTTGCTCTCTCTATTTGCCTTACCTGGATATCCCTTGTGGCACTTCATTGACCATCACTCTGCGGCTCCAGGCCAGCAGGTCCCTCTCGGTGGCCACTTGACTCCGCAGGGCATTATGCTGCATCTGCCACACCCCGTCCACCTGCCTACTTCTGTGTGACTCAGCAGCCGAGGACGAGGCCTCCACCTCTTCTTCACCTCCCGCTACAGATAGAGATTTGTTTGTTAATGCTATATGTTACCTTGGAAAATATGGCATTTTTGGCAAAAGAAGTTAACCATTAAAAGTCTGGTGTCCACACAATGGTCACAGCTTTACAGTAGATCTCAGACTTTAACCGGCATAGGTTAAAACACACTGAACACAGAAATCAGGAACACAACATATAACCCCAAATCAAATCAAATTTGTTGACAAATTGTGAAGTAAAACATACCTTCTTCCTCTTCAGCCGGCTCTTCTTCGTTCTGACGCTGGTCCTGCTCATTCTGCAACTGTCTGATGAGATTGTCTAATAGGCTTTCTCTGTTTTCTGCCGTTTGCTGGCCGAGCACCTGCTCCACCAACTCCCCATCACCTGAGCAGCAAAACGGCAGACACAAACTGTCAGTTACACTTCCTGAGTTAAAACTTTGCAAGCATTCTGAATGGTAGGAGTAATGAGGGAGCAGGTTTTACTGTTAGCCATGTATCCTAGCTGGGGTACTAGCTGATCCTCCTTGCAGCTCTCTCTTCCTGGAACCAGGCGCTGGTAGTGAGGAGGGTGAGGATTTCCATCAACATCCACCAGGAAGGGTGGAGGCATGAGGTGTGGGGCTTGCTGCGTCTGCTCGTCCAGCACGTAGTTATTAGAGTCACGGATAAGAGGTCGGTAGTCCGTGTGGAAGAACATCTGGTCAGGTATCTGGAGGGAATTTGTGTCGATAATGAGCAAAAAACTAAACAAAAGAAATAGTTAAATTTGCTGCTTGCTTGCCCCCCTTCACAAGTTACCAGAACACAGAGTCAGAGAGCTTCTTCGTGATTATTAGCTCCCTTTCCTACAATATTTCAGATTTCAATTCCTCTGTGACCCTTTGGCTTAAAATCAGGTGTTATGATTAAAGAACAGTATGTGTAACCACAAATCCAACATGCTGTCCAACCTCATCGATTCCTAATGTTCCTTTAAAATATATAAAAATAGGAAATGATAGAGCGATGGCAAGACGAAATATGTTTTAACAACTATTTATGTGCCGTTACCTTCTCATATGGTCTACTGCAGCCGAAGCCAAAGATGAGCAAATGGCCGTGTGAGTCAGTGCAGGCAAAATGCTGTCCGTCAGCTGAGAACTTGCAGTCAAAAATAGCACCGTGGCCTTGCCCTTCAATCTGGAATCAAATACTTCAATATGAACTCAATGATAGAAAACACTACTGGTGGGTGACTGTCATTGTCATTATCAATTACCATGTTGAAGAAGTTGCGGATCTTGGCTCCTTTGGCCAGGTCCCACATGTAAATGTTGCCATCATGGCCGGCTGAAAGCATGATGCGGGAGTCAAATGGGTGAGCCTCCAGCACAAACACCTCATCATCATGACCCTTGAACAGAGAAATCACAAACATTCAGGACGGTCAGTTGGTCAAAAGCAGCTGTTTAGTCATTGTTGCAGAGTAGAAATGCTTCAGCCACTCACAGATAAAATGTGCAATAGCTGTCCAGTGGTTGTGCTCCACACTTTAAGCAGGTAGTTCGACACTGCTGTGATGACAGTGCTATCTGCACGGTCCCAAGCCACCATGGTAACAACCAGCTTGGTTTTATCATCCCCATTGGTGACAGTACTCCTGGAGGAAAAGATCTCATCAGACATGAAACACTAAGTGGAAAGGAAACAAAAGGATAACCCTGTAAAACTTCTTCTTCTTCTTCTTACCCAGGCAGCCTGGCAGCAATGTCTAAAGTGATGCTCTTCCACTCCTGTTGCTGGTAATGCCAGATCCTGGCTGTGCCGTCGCGACTGCCACTCACAAACCTTAGGCTGGAAACATATACACAGAGTCAGAGGCTCGGAAACCACACAAAAAAACTGTTTCAAGTCCATGATCTCAGCAACACACTCACCTGTCACTGTTGTTGCTAAACTGTACCACAACGACTTTATCCTAAAAGAGGAAAAGAAGACATGTATCAAAGTCACAGATACCTTGTTTAAATACCGTTAGAAATAGTGGAACAGATTTGATTCTGCGTTTAGTTTCTTACCGTGTGTGCATCCATCTCAGAGACCTTCACCGGAGTTTCAGCACCAAGGTAGTAGACTCTGATCAAATGATCAGTGCCACCGGTGGCCATGAACATACCACCTATTAACAGTAAACATAGAATGAAATTCAGTTTACAACAATATCCTTATATCCATATATGGACTTTTATTGTTCCCAATAAATTCATTTATAATACATACTGCCAAATGATAGCTTTTTGTCAGCAGTTACTTTGTAAATCAAATTGCATTGTTACACAAAGAGTCTCTGTTCATTTGCTGCAATAAGCTAATGTTGATGCACAAAACTGTTGACAGTACTTTATCACTGTCTGTGCTTCACAACATTTTTTTTTTTTAAAGAAAAAGGCTGATTAAGTTAATTTTTTTGCAATAAAATAAAAGTTGTCTGGGTTTGGTTTGCAGCTCACAGCAGCAGCTTAGGACAATACATATGGAAAATGGAAATGTCACCGGGCAGGGAAACACACTTACCGCTGCTGAAAGAGGAAGTGGAGACCTGTACTCCTGGACGTGACCGCTCAACAAACTTGACTGGTTGATCACTGAGAAGAGGAGACTCAAAATTATTTCCATGAAAAAGAGCAACTTTACGAAATTGTGGAGTCAAAAGAGTTGATGTTTCAAACACTTACTGGAATTTCATGTTGTGCGAGTGCCACTTCCAGAAACACACCATGCCATCTGCACCGGTGGAGGCCAGGTACCGCGTTGTCCCTTTGACAGCAGGACAAAACTGAGGGCATAGAAAGTCAGTGTTCGTTAGTCAAAATTTACCGCAATACTGCAGCAGCAAAAGAGTTGACGTGGAGCAGAACGTGTAGGCAAAATGCATCAGTCTCACCTGTATGGATGTGATGGACGCCCCGTGGGCCTGCAGAACAGTGATGGGTGCACAGGTTCGCAGGCACCACACTCTGATGGTTTTGTCGCAGCTAGCTGAGGCAATGAGGCTGTTCTCGTGGTTGACAGCCATGTCACAGATCTCCGCTGAGTGGCCGCGAAGTGTTGATAGGAGCCGGCCGTCATCCGTGGCCCAGATTTTTACCAGGCAATCATCAGAACCCTAAAACAAAATTATAGGTTATTGTGATCATCATTTGTGTCAACTTAACTCTATTCATCTAAAATGTATTTTGTGACAATCAAAAGTGAAACTAATTTATAACTAATAAAACATACACTGTATATTAAACCACTGGTATTTTTTTTATTCTCTCCCTATCAGTTTGCTTCTCTAGATCACCTGTGGCGGCCCTTATAAGCTAAGGTAACCCTAAATGCGATTTTGTGGTTGCAAACATCCCTCGGTGCTTATTTTGTCACCAGTCTACCGCTGTCCAAATTTGGAATGTTTTCTAAAAATGAATTTATTGTATGAGATAAATGTATTTTCCAATAAAACTTATAATCTGGAATTTACTATCGCATTTTATCTTTGCAACTTTTGCAAATAGTTTGCCAGTGAGATACTACAGATAAAGTTTGATTGCATAATCATCTGAACCAGAAATGCTCACTCACCGTGAATATCCGACGGCCGGTGCGGTCAAAGGCTACACAGTAGACTGAAGAAAGGTGGCCAAGGATACGTTTGTGTATCTTCATGTGTTGGTAGGAGGAAGACGGCAAGGTCTGGCTGAAACGAGCCGTGCCTGAGGCCTGGCGAGCACCCATGATGGACACTTGATATAAAGAACGACAATGATTAGTGGAAGCAACATACTGCTAAAGCGGACTTAACTTAATTGGTCTCGGGGTTTTGGGTCCTTTTGATGGGTAGAACTAAATACATAAAACTGTTTCACACACCGACATTGGGAGGATGTCCATTGCTGACTGGAGGTTCTGGTGGACGCCCTCGGTGGAGTGCAGCGACGGCTGAGCCACTGCATACTTTGTGGCTACAACCTGAATTATACAGGCAGTGATTGGAAAAACAAACGTGAGAAATGATGAACATGATTATGGATTTGGAAACTGATCTATTGCCAACAAACCACGCAAAAACATTACAAAAGTATTGATATATAATCTCTTCTTTAATACAGAAGAAATAACTTCCTTGGCGAAGGTAAAAACATGGATGGGAGAGAAATGCTCACTTTTGGTGGAACGTAGCAATGACTGTCTTCCCAGCCCCAGAAGTGTTTGGACTCCAGGAACACTAGGTGGGATCTCCTTTTCTATAAGCGGGCCTATCCGCTGACATACACGGAGCAGATAGTCTGCAGGAATGTGCTGATTCAAAATCACCTGCAGGAGTCACAGACAGCTATTACAAAGTCATTCAACAAATATGTAAATAGCATATATATACAAAACATTACCATCTCTGTTACATTCTTAAACAGTCCTAAACAAGTTTGAAGTAATTAAATAAAAATCCAGCTTTGGTAAACAGATAAAAATAAGACAGCCCCACAATTATTTAAACTGACCAATATAAGTACTTCAGACCATGATGTGTACCGATTGGAACATTTTAAATACAAAAATGTCACATTTTCACATACTACTACGCCTCTGGTTGCTTCACATCTATATGTAGCCTCTTCTGGTGTAAAAGTCACACAACATCCTCAAAGTCACAATTAAAAACTAGACACTGCAATGAACAAAACACCAATCAATCTTTCTGTAATTAGTTAATCATAATACATTTTGTATTCACTACAAATATACATTGTAAATAAAAATGCAAACATCTGTGTAGAAACAAATACACATCTAACTATCACATTCCAAAAAATTACTTTAACTTATTTTTTTCACTTTCTGTTTATACTTGTCATTATTTGCAGCATGGTTTTGTACTGCAGCCCGGTGAAAAACAATCAAGAGAGAGGGAGAAGAAAGAAAGAGGAGGGGCAAAGAAGCTCACAGCCAATCAAAAGAGTCTCTTACGATTATTCCGGTTCGCTCTAAAAACGTTTGGGATTTAATTGGCTCCAACAGAAGACTGACATCCCTGTGGAACTGGCTGAGCCTATCACTACCTATCCCCGTCTCTATTCTCCTCCTACTAGCCCACACAAAAGCAAAGCCTATATATAGTTATTTAGCAACGGGCCTATATTAATACAAATGTTTAAATGTGTTATAATAGACATAAACATATAACCACCGCATCAATTTCGGGTGCTTGATTTAATTAAAAAGAAACACATCCGCCAAAAGGCGATTGACGATTAAAATAGAAGACATACGCTTCATTTGATTAAAAAGTTAATTATGACAATTCACACTCACCCAGTCTTGGAAGGTCCGTTTGTATTTCTCCCCGTCCCAACTCCATCGTTGAGGGATCAACTAAAGTTATAAGACAAGCGGTTAGCGATGGTACAAAACTGCCAGGATCGTCCCGGCTCGGCAACACGCTACTTTATCTAACTCTAGCCCAAATTACTGAAATTTTGCCCAAAAGCGGCCAGATAGGCAACAGTACGGAAGCCACACACGAGAATAAAAACAGAAAGGTCCAGCTGAACCTACCTCATACTCCTCCAGCTCCTCAACCAGAATCTTAACAACAAACACAGTTAGCGTTAGCTTCTAGCACAACATACTTTTTAGACGTTTAACAACCGGTATGAGCTAATATCTTTTTACCTGTGATGCTTTTTTACAAGGTCCAGACTGCAGAAATCTGGTAATGAGGTAATACAGTTCTGAAAAGAAAGATAGGTGAATTAGCTTGGTATTAACTAATCTTGCTATTAAGCCGAGCTAGCGTTAGCTAAATAGCTTTAGGTTGCAGTCGGTTACTTAGCGCGCTAGCAGACACACAACTGTATACTGTGTGCATGCAAAATGTTTGTCACGGATCAAAGGGACGCTCAGGACTCACCAGCTTCGGTTTGTGAACACTGTTCTCTTGCCATCACTTGATAAGACAGGCGACATTAAAACAAACTGGTGTTTTAGCTTGCTTGTTAGCCGCCGGCTAGCTAACAGTAGCTAGGCGTGTGTAGCTAAAACAGGCTAGTGAATGGCCTCCTCCTTTCTCAAGTTGTTCCCTGGCCACCTGGTGCTTTGTGTTAGCGCCCCCTAGTGAAACAGTGCGATATTGGTTTGTTGAAAAGGAATACATTTTTTTAAATGTACATATGTAAATCTTCCAGTCCAACAATTTCAGACTGAAATTAGTTAACATATTTCTGTATAACGGTTAGATAAATATAAACATGTTTTCAATTTCAAAAGAGGTAAACTTGTTGTATTTATGAGTAGCTTTTCAGGGGTTGCCGGTGTCATACATGTTCCTGTCAAATATATAAATACACAGTACATTTATCAAGTTGAAATTATTTAAGAGTAATCATCTTTACATATTTGGAAACGCACTGTGTTGTGGCCATTTTTTAATATTACAACGTCTGCATTCCTTTTTGATAATAGGGCAGAATTTGGATCCGGTCACTCAAGGGATAGCATCTGGGTTACATTTTGGAAGAGGCCTCTTTGACCTTAACGGAAAACAATTGGTGCATGTTATATTGTAAAAGGGGAAATAATAAATTTCCAAGCTTAACAACAGGAACCAAATCCCCCTGCAACAACTGCCTTTACTGTTGTAAGTTATGAGGAATTGAACATTACGGACCAACTGCATTTGAGATTAATTGTACATCAGGGATCGAACTCAGATGCTCATGCAGTGTTTGTATAGGCTGATGTAATTTAAACAAATGTAGGAAGCAGACACTTTTTAGCTTGAAACAATTATGCACAATTTGACACATCATACAAGGAAAAATCAGATGCCCCACAGCTAATTTGAAGCCTTGACACACAACAAAACATTTCAAAGCTCATGCAGTTTACCACTAAAACCGGTTAGTGTTGCTGTTTAGTCGCAACATTTGATCTTTCATTGAGTACTATATGTGTGTTATGTCAACAATCAGAGCCTAATGTCATTCACCCAGATTATTGTAGACGACTTAAAGGTCATCTTGGCAGCAGCAATGGAGAAACCAAAGAAACAAGTTGGACGCACTGTCTATGTATATATATATATGTATATATATATCTCTATATATCTCTCTCTGTATATATATATATATATATATATATATATCTCTCTCTATCTATATATATATATATATCTCTCTCTCTCTCTCTCTATATA